>NC_134502.1:25311243-25391243 GCF_040206685.1 Ascaphus truei
CCCCACCCTTTCCCTCTCTCCCCCCCACCCTTCCCTTCTCCCCCCCACCCTTCTCTCTCTCCCCCCCCCACCCTTCCCTCTCTCCCCCCCCACCCTTCCCTCTCTCCCCCCCACCCTTCCCTCTCTCTCCCCCCCACCCTTCCCTCTCTCCCCCCCCCACCCTTCCCTCTCTCTCCCCCCCCACCCTTCCCTCTCTCCCCCCCCCACCCTTCCCTCTCTCCCCCCCCCTCCCTTCTCTCTCATCCCCCCCCTCCCTTCTCTCTCTCCCCCCCCTCCCTTCTCTCTCTCCCCCCCCTCCCTTCTCTCTCTCCCCCCCCCCCTTCTCTCCCCCCCCCCCCTTCTCTCTCTCCCAGGAGATGATGTATTTATGGAACGGCTTCTCAGTGCTGGGTAGGGACCCTCAGCTCACAGAAGATACCCTGAGTACCTTGTGCGAGGCTGAGAGCCGCCTGCAGGAGGCGCCAGGTACAGTGTTTAATATCCCCCTACACCAGATAAAGGTAACGCCGAGGTTACCGGGGGTATCCAGATAACGGTAACGATATATATCTATCTATCTATCTTGTGAGCACATTCACATCTTAGACAGGTCTGCACCCCCGCCTTTCACTATTATCACCCAGCATACATGCAAATGAGCACACAGTCCCCTTTTGCCCTCACATCCATTTTTACAATGGAACCCTTATAAGCTTACGCTCACTGCATTACACAGCTGTCAGCATAGCTTGGGTTAAGGTGTGTGGTGTGTGTGTGTGTGTGTGTTGTGTATTAGATATTATTGTGATGCGTTTATATTGACCGTTGAACCCCTCGCTCTCCTCCCTGCAGTCAGCGAGTATACAGAAGACGACATCTGCTCTGTTTTGCTGCTGAAGGGTCTGTGTCTGAAGCACCAGGGGAGGGCGTGGCAGGCGGAGCAATGTTTCACACACGTGCACCAGAGGTGAGAGACCGAGGGGCAAAGTGGACCTAATGACAGGGGACGTGTGTAATGGGTTAAAGGGTCAGTCCCACGTAGGAGCAAAGTGACCTAATGACAGGGGACGTGTGTAATGGGTTAAAGGGTCAGTCCCACGTAGGGGCAAAGTGACCTAATGACAAGGACGTGTGTAATGGGTTAAAGGGTCAGTCCCACGTAGGGGCAAAGTGACCTAATGACAGGGACGGTGTGTAATGGGATAAAGGGTCAGTCCCACGTAGGAGCAAAGTGACCTAATGACAGGGACGTGTGTAATGGGTTAAAGGGTCAGTTCCCCACGTAGGGGCAAAATGACCTAATGACAGGGACGTGTTTAATGGGTTAAAGGGTCAGTCCCACGTAGGGGCAAAGTGACCTAATGACAGGGACGTGATTAATGGGTTAAAGGGTCAGTCCCACGTAGGGGCAAAGTGACTTAATGACAGGGACGTGTGTAATGGGTTAAAGGTCAGTCCCGCGTAGGGGCAAAGTGACCTAATGACAGGGACGTGTGTAATGGGTTAAAGGGTCAGTCCCCACGTAGGAGGAAAGTGACCTAATGACAGGGACGTGTTTAATGGGTTAAAGGGTCAGTCCCACGTAGGGGCAAAGTGACCTAATGACAGGGACGTGTTTAATGGGTTAAAGGGTCAGTCCCACGTAGAAGCAAAGTGACCTAATGACAGGGACTTGTTTAATGGGTTTAAAGGGTCAGTCCCACGTAGAAGCAAAGTGACCTAATGACAGGGACGTGTTTAATGGGTTAAAGGGTCAGTCCACGTAGGGGCAAAGTGACCTAATGACAGGGACGTGTGTAATGGGTTAAAGGGTCAGTCCCACGTAGGGGCAAAGTGACCTAATGACAGGGGCGTGTGTAATGGGTTAAAGGGTCAGTCCCGCGTAGGGCAAAGTGACCTAATGACAGGGACGTGTGTAATGGGTTAAAGGGGTCAGTCCCACGTAGGGCAAAGTGACCTGATGACAGGGACGTGTGTAATGGGGATAAAGGGTCAGTCCCGCGTAGGCGCAGAGTGACCTAATGACAGGGACGTGTGTTAATGGGTTAAAGGGTCAGTCCCACGTAGGGGCAAAGTGACCTAATGACAGGGACGTGTGTAATGGGTTAAAGGGTCAGTCCCACGTAGGGGCAAAGTGACCTAATGACAGGGGCGTGTGTAATGGTTAAAGGGTCAGTCCCACGTAGAAGCAAAGTGACCTAATGACAGGGACGTGTTTAATGGTTAAAGGGTCAGTCCCACGTAGGGGCAAAGTGACCTAATGACAGGGACGTGTGTAATGGGTTAAAGGGTCAGTCCCACGTAGGGGCAAAGTGACCTAATGACAGGGGCGTGTGTAATGGGTTAAAGGGTCAGTCCCACGTAGGGGCAAAGTGACCTAATGACAGGGGCGTGTGTAATGGGTTAAAGGGTCAGTCCCACGTAGGGGCAAAGTGACCTAATGACAGGGACGTGTGTAATGGGTTAAAGGGTCAGTCCCACGTAGGGGCAAAGTGACCTAATGACAGGGGCGTGTGTAATGGTTAAAGGGTCAGTCCCGCGTAGGAGCAAAGTGACCTGATGACAGGGACGTGTGTAATGGGATAAAGGGTCAGTCCCGCGTAGGGGCAAAGTGACCTAATGACAGGGACGTGTTTAATGGGTTAAAGGGTCAGTCCCGCGTAGGCGCAAAGTGAACTAATGACAGGGACGTGTTTAATGGGTTAAAGGGTCAGTCCACGTAGGGCAAAGTGACCTAATGACAGGGACGTGTGTAATGGGTTAAAGAGTCAGTCCCACGTAGGGGCAAAAGTGACCTAATGACAGGGGCGTGTGTAATGGGTTAAAGTGTCAGTCCACGTAGGGGCAAAGTGACCTAATGACAGGACGTGTTTAATGGGTTAAAGGGTCAGGCCCACGTAGGGGCAAAGTGACCTAATGACAGGGACATGTGTAATGGGTTAAAGGGTCAGTCCCACGTATGAGCAAAGTGACCTAATGACAGGGACGTGTGTAATGGGTTAAAGGGTCAGTCCCACGTAGGGGCAAAGTGACCTAATGCAAGGGGCGTGTGTAATGGGTTAAAGGGTCAGTCCCACGTAGGGGCAAAGTGACCTAATGACAGGGACGTGTGTAATGGGTTAAAGGGTCAGTCCCACGTAGGGGCAAAGTGACCTGATTGACAGGGACGTGTGTAATGGGATAAAGGGTCAGTCCCGCAGTAGGCGCAGAGTGACCTAATGACAGGGACGTGTTTAATGGGTTAAAGGGTCAGTCCCACGTAGGGGCAAAGTGACCTAATGACAGGGACGTGTGTAATGGGTTAAAGGGTCAGTCCCACGTAGGGGCAAAGTGACCTAATGACAGGGGCGTGTGTAATGGGTTAAAGGGTCAGTCCCACGTAGAAAGCAAAGTGACCTAATGACAGGGACGTGTTTAATGGGTTAAAGGGTCAGTCCCACGTAGGGGCAAAGTGACCTAATGACAGGGACGTGTGTAATGGGATAAAGGGTCAGTCCCGCGTAGGGGCAAAGTGACCTAATGACAGGGACGTGTTTAATGGGTTAAAGGGTCAGTCCCGCGTAGGCGCAAAGTGAACTAATGACAGGGACGTGTTAATGGGTTAAAGGGTCAGTCCCACGTAGGGGCAAAGTGACCTAATGACAGGGACGTGTGTAATGGGTTAAAGAGTCAGTCCCACGTAGGGGCAAAGTGACCTAATGACAGGGGCGTGTGTAATGGGTTAAAGTGTCAGTCCCACGTAGGGGCAAAGTGAACCTAATGACAGGGACGTGTTTTAATGGGTTAAAGGGTCAGGCCCACGTAGGGCAAAGTGACCTAATGACAGGGACGTGTTGTAATGGGTTAAAGGGTCAGTCCCACGTATGAGCAAAGTGACCTAATGACAGGGACGTGTGTAATGGTTAAAGGGTCAGTCCCACGTAGGGGCAAAGTGACCTAATGCAAGGGGGCGTGTGTAATGGGTTAAAGGGTCAGTCCCACGTAGGGGCAAAGTGACCTAATGACAGGGACGTGTGTAATGGGTTAAAGGGTCAGTCCCACGTAGGGGCAAAATGACCTAATGACAGGGACGTGTTTAATGGGTTAAAGGGTCAGTCCCACGTAGAAGCAAAGTGACCTAATGACAGGGACGTGTTTAATGGGTTAAAGGGTCAGTCCCACGTAGGGGCAAAGTGACCTAATGACAGGGGACGTGTGTAATGGGTTAAAGGGTCAGTCCCACGTAGGGGCAAAGTGACCTAATGACAGGGGCGTGTGTAATGGGTTAAAGGGTCAGTCCCGCGTAGGGGCAAAGTGACCTAATGACAGGGACGTGTGTAATGGGTTAAAGGGTCAGTCCCACGTAGGGGCAAAGTGACCTGATGACAGGGGCGTGTGTAATGGGTTAAAGGGTCAGTCCCACGTAGGGGCAAAGTGACCTAATGACAGGGGCGTGTGTAATGGGTTAAAGGGTCAGTCCCACGTAGGGCAAAGTGACCTAATGACAGGGACGTGTGTAATGGGTTAAAGGGTCAGTCCCACGTAGGGGCAAAGTGACCTAATGACAGGGGCGTGTGTAATGGGTTAAAGGGTCAGTCCCGCGTAGGAGCAAAGTGACCTGATGACAGGGACGTGTGTAATGGGATAAAGGGTCAGTCCCGCGTAGGGGCAAAGTGACCTAATGACAGGGACGTGTTTAATGGGTTAAAGGGTCAGTCCCACGTAGGGGCAAAGTGACCTAATGACAGGGACGTGTGTAATGGGTTAAAGAGTCAGTCCCACGTAGGGGCAAAGTGACCTAATGACAGGGACGTGTTTAATGGGTTAAAGGGTCAGTCCCACGTAGGGGCAAAGTGACCTAATGACAGGGACGTGTGTAATGGGTTAAAGGGTCAGGCCCACGTAGGGGCAAAGTGACCTAATGACAGGGACGTGTGTAATGGGTTAAAGGGTCAGTCCCACGTAGGGGCAAAGTGACCTAATGACAGGGACATGTGTAATGGGTTAAAGGGTCAGTCCCACGTAGGGGCAAAGTGACCTAATGACAGGGACGTGTGTAATGGGTTAAAGGGTCAGTCCCACGTAGGGGCAAAGTGACCTAATGACAGGGACGTGTGTAATGGGTTAAAGGGTCAGTCCCACGTAGGGGCAAAGTGACCTAATGACAGGGACATGTGTAATGGGTTAAAGGGTCAGTCCCACGTAGGGGCAAAGTGACCTAATGACAGGGACGTGTGTAATGGGTTAAAGGGTCAGTCCCACGTAGGGGCAAAGTGACCTAATGACAGGGGCGTGTGTAATGGGTTAAAGGGTCAGTCCCGCGTAGGGGCAAAGTGACCTAATGACAGGGACGTGTGTAATGGGTTAAAGGGTCAGTCCCACGTAGGGGCAAAGTGACCTGATGACAGGGGCGTGTGTAATGGGTTAAAGGGTCAGTCCCACGTAGGGGCAAAGTGACCTAATGACAGGGGCGTGTGTAATGGGTTAAAGGGTCAGTCCCACGTAGGGGCAAAGTGACCTAATGACAGGGACGTGTGTAATGGGTTAAAGGGTCAGTCCCACGTAGGGGCAAAGTGACCTAATGACAGGGGCGTGTGTAATGGGTTAAAGGGTCAGTCCCGCGTAGGGGCAAAGTGACCTAATGACAGGGACGTGTGTAATGGGATAAAGGGTCAGTCCCGCGTAGGGGCAAAGTGACCTAATGACAGGGACGTGTTTAATGGGTTAAAGGGTCAGTCCCACGTAGGGGCAAAGTGACCTAATGACAGGGACGTGTGTAATGGGTTAAAGAGTCAGTCCCACGTAGGGGCAAAGTGACCTAATGACAGGGACGTGTTTAATGGGTTAAAGGGTCAGTCCCACGTAGGGGCAAAGTGACCTAATGACAGGGACGTGTGTAATGGGTTAAAGGGTCAGGCCCACGTAGGGGCAAAGTGACCTAATGACAGGGACGTGTGTAATGGGTTAAAGGGTCAGTCCCACGTAGGGGCAAAGTGACCTAATGACAGGGACATGTGTAATGGGTTAAAGGGTCAGTCCCACGTAGGGGCAAAGTGACCTAATGACAGGGACGTGTGTAATGGGTTAAAGGGTCAGTCCCACGTAGGGGCAAAGTGACCTAATGACAGGGACGTGTGTAATGGGTTAAAGGGTCAGTCCCACGTAGGGGCAAAGTGACCTAATGACAGGGACATGTGTAATGGGTTAAAGGGTCAGTCCCACGTAGGGGCAAAGTGACCTAATGACAGGGACGTGTGTAATGGGTTAAAGGGTCAGTCCCACGTAGGGGCAAAGTGACCTAATGACAGGGACGTGTGTAATGGGTTAAAGGGTCAGTCCCACGTAGGGGCAAAGTGACCTAATGGGGGAGGGTGGGTGTGCGTGTATACACTCCTACGTAACGGCTCCCGTGCACTGTGTATCTCTGCAGTGAGAAGAAGATAAAGTTTGACCATCACCTGGTCCCCAATGCTCTGCTGGAGCTGAGTCTCCTGTATATGCAGCAACGCAGGGGAGAGGATGCTATACCCCTGCTACGCCGTGCCAAGTATGTACTGTGCCTGTCCAGCCCTAGAGGTGCCAGGCTTTACCCCTGTGTCTGGTCCCAGAGGTGCCAGGCTCTGTATCCCTGTGTCCTGCCCTAGAGGTGCCAGGCTTTACCCCTGTGTCTGGCCCTAGAGGTGTCAGGCTCTGTATCCCTGTGTCCAATCCTAGAGGTGCCAGGCTCTGTATCCCTGTGTCCAATCCTAGAGGTGCCAGGCTCGGTATCCCTGTGTCCAGCCCTAGAGGTGCCAGGCTCTGTATCCCTGTGTCCAGGCCTAGAGGTGCCAGGCTCTGTATCCCTGTGCCCAGCCCTAGAGGTGCCAGGCTTTACCCCTGTATCTGGCCCTAGAGGTGCCAGGCTCCCTTAGTGGTGCCAGTCTGTGTAACACTGTGCCCTCCCGTCACTGTGCCCTACCAGTCAGTCACTGTGCCCTAGCAGTCAGTCACTGTGCCCTAGCAGTCAGTCACTGTGCCCTAGCAGTCAGGCACTGTGCCCCCCCGGCACTGTGTCCCCCCGTCACTTTCTCTCACACAGGAATAACTATAAGAATTACTCTATGGAATCTCGCACTCTCTCTCTCTCTCTCTCTCTCTCTCTCTCAGGAATAACTATAAGAATTACTCTATGGAATCTCGCACACTCTCTCTCTCTCTCTCTCTCTCTCTCTCTCTCTCTCTCTCTCTCTCAGGAATAACTATAAGAATTACCCTATGGAATCTCGCACACACTCTCTCTCTCTCTCTCTCTCTCTCTCTCTCTCTCTCTCTCTCTCTCAGGAATAACTATAAGAATTACTCTATGGAATCTCGCACACTCTCTCTCGCTCTCTCTCTCACACTCTCTCTCTCACACAGGAATAACTATAAGAATTACTCTATGGAATCTCGCACTGTTCCGGATTCACGCTGCTCTCTCTCTCTCTCACACTCTCTCTCTCACACAGGAATAACTATAAGAATTACTCTATGGAATCTCGCACTGTTCCGGATTCACGC
Organism: Ascaphus truei; assembly: GCF_040206685.1. Lineage (NCBI taxonomy): Eukaryota > Metazoa > Chordata > Amphibia > Anura > Ascaphidae > Ascaphus > Ascaphus truei. Next base: position 25,318,741 of record NC_134502.1, read on the forward strand.
TGCTCTCTCTCTCTCTCACACTCTCTCTCTCACACAGGAATAACTATAAGAATTACTCTATGGAATCTCGCACTCTCTCTCACACTCTCTCTCTCACACAGGAATAACTATAAGAATTACTCTATGGAATTTCGCACACTGTTCCGGATCCACGCTGCTCTCTCTCTCTCACACTCTCTCTCTCACACAGGAATAACTATAAGAATTACTCTATGGAATCTCGCACACTGTTCCGGATTCACGCTGCTCTCTCTCTCTCACACTCTCTCTCTCACACAGGAATAACTATAAGAATTACTCTATGGAATCTCGCACACTGTTCCGGATTCACGCTGCTCTCTCTAAGCTGAAAGCTGGCGAGTCAGAGGAGAACAGCACGGACGGAGCCAGCGCCTCCTAACCCCGCTCTATACCCCGTTAACGAGAACACCGCACTCTATAAGGACGCCGAGTATCTCTATACATCGATAATGAACACGCCGCGCTGCGTAATGATGCCGAGTATCACTATACACTTATAATGAACAGGTCGCGCTGTATAATGGTACAGAGTAACTCTATGCACTTCCATCCATTACTTAGAATGTAAATAATTAAAGCATCTGCAGAATATTAATTAAGTAGTTTCTAATAAACGTCCAGCCCGTTCTGCCGCACACTGGGGATATTTAATTGCCAGAAATACCCTAGTACACTGATTTAGTATGGCCATTATTATTGGTATTCATTTCAATAAAATCATACGGTTAAGAATGAGCGTGCTCCTGTGTTCATTTATACTGTGGCAGGTTAACCATTTCTCTGCCAGAACTCTCGCTGTTATTGAGATTTGATGTGGGTGAAGGCAAGGGAGGGGGAAATGTTTAATTTTGTGTAAATAAATATATTTTGTGTGTAGACGTGTGGGTTTAATTCATGGTTTTTCTGTAGAGTCTGTCCCTCCCCCCGCAGGGTGACACAGTGACACAGACAGGAGGGAGCTATGGGACATGGGGACTGTCCTTCCCACCGCAGGGTGACACAGTGACACAGACAGGAGGGAGCTATGGGACAAGGAGTCTGTCCCTCCCCCCGCAGGGTGACACAGACAGGAGGGAGCTATGGGACATGGAGTCTGTCCCTCCCCCCACAGGGTGACACAGTGACACAGACAAGAGGGAGCTATGGGACATGGAGTCTGTCCCCCCCACTGCAGAGGGACAGAAAAGGGAGCTATGGCCTCTATTGTGTCATATATTTAGATATCTTTTTTTTTCCATATAGAAGCATGGAACATTTTTGCCATAATTTGATTTTTGCTTTTTATTTCCTGCCAGTAACATTAGGATATAACATCTGGTAATGCAGATATTTATTACCAAACGTCACGTCTACAATGTCCTTTCATCCCATCGGGCCTGTCCCCTCTCCAGGGTCCAATGTGAAATGCACCCTTAATTCTTACTTTACTGGACTCCTGTATATAAGCTGCCCTCTTATCCCCATCAGGGAGAGATGCCGCTGACCCTATAAACTTATAGGAAACCCTGTGTGTGACGCTCTTACTCCATGAGAGAGAGGGGTCCAGGCCCCAATTCATAGGAATCCCCCGCTTAAAACACTGCAAATCACGTTAAACTTGTAGGAATCTCCTGCGTCAAACACCCTTAAATCCCCTCAGGAGACGCTGCTGACCCTGTTAAATGATAGGACACACTTATCCGAACCTCCTATAAAAATCAGGATTTAATCCATAATGCATCTGACATTCAAAAGTCTCTCCCCTTCCCCCCTCCCTTAGGGGCAAACAGAACACTCCATGCAAAATAGTGGTGGGTAGGCACAGGTTCCAGGTATCTGTGACAACCTCCTAAACCAATCAGAGCAATTCTTTGAACACCCCTTGCGCATTTTACTGTAATATGAATGCAATTGCACTGTGATTTTTAGGGCGACCCTGCAGCTGGGGCATTCCCTGCTTTTGCTCCCACGCCCGCTGCCTCCGTTCTCTTCTTTAGGGCTTTCTGGTTCTTCTTGTCCTCCTTCTCCAACTCTTTCACCAGCTCCTGGAACTTGACGCTTCGTGGATCCATGCTGACCCCGAACTTTTCGCGGGCTTTGGCCACGAGACGATCCCTACGGATCTGCTCTTCCCGCAGTTTCTGCTTCGCCTCCCGCTTGTCCCTCCGCCAGTCGGCCACCATCTTGGGCATCTTAGCCAAGTTGGAAGCAATCAAGCGCTCCCTGCAAGAGAGATAGAAGGCCGTGAGGAAGAGGGGGGAGGGAGGAGTGTTTAAAGAGAAGATGGCAGGGAGGGGAGTGGGAAAGCAGGGGAGAAAGACATATTAGAGAACATGGAAGGGGAGGGGAAGAGAGATTGGAGAGAAATAGGCAGAGGTTGAGGGGATGAGGGAGGGAGAAGGGGAGTGAAAGAATCAAGGTGAGAGAGAGGAAGGCTTTAAAGGGAGGTAAGAGTGGTGGGTTTATATGGGGAGTTGGAAAGGAGAGGGACAATCAAAGTGAGGAGGATATTAGAGGAGGAGAAAGTAGTGGGTTATGACATCACAGGGGAGGAAGCATCTGAGAAGTCTCCAAGTTAGAGAGTGAACACACACACACATACACACATCTGACATTTAACTGGGATTAAATAAAAAATTGCTGAATGGTTTAATGGGAAGGTTCAGATTTAGGATAAAAGAACGTTAAGGGGATATGTATAGCCAACAATGTGGGTACAGCCCTCTGTCTGCAGGGTGGGTTATTTGTATGGCTTTTAGTCTGTCACACACCCAGATACAGAGGGGGGGGGGGGAGATGTGGGTTTCTGTGTGACAGCTGCACATGTTTGAGTTTCAGCAGATCCCCAAATTCTCCAGGACAGTCGAGGTCTGAATTCCAAAACGTTTCACATGTGAAAGGGAAGCGGCTGCCAGCAGACAGGTGGGCAACACTGGGCTTCAGGGATGAGGTGACGTTTACAAAAAACTCCAAACTCCAATTCTTCACATCAACACCTTGCTGGGCACAGAGGTTTGTCGGTTTAATGGTGCTGTTAATACACAGGGTGTAAAGACAGAGGGACCACATTTATTATGCCCATTAATGTCAGTATAAGAAACTCCGACATCCTTGCCAATGGGTGACGCTGGCCCTCCGTGGAGGGGCAGTCACGCCTCCCAATGGGTGACGCTGGCACTCCGTGGAGGGGCAGTCACGCCTCCCAATGGGTGATGCTGGCCCTCCGTGGAGGGGCAGTCACGGCTCCCAATGGGTGACTCTCGCTCTCCGTGGAGGAGTAGGCACCCCTCCCAATGGGTGATGCTCGGACTCTGCGGAAGGTCAGGCACCCCTCCCAATGGATGGTGTTCACCCTCCGCAGTGGCAGACACCCAATGTGTGACACTCACTCTACATGAGCAGACACCTACCTCTCCTCTTTTTTTTTTGCCAGCTCCCTGTCCTTGGCCTCCACTCTCTCAAGCATGTCCCCCAGGCTCGGGTACCACTCCCTCTCTTCCTCCTCGAGCTCCCGGAGCTTCTCGGGTCTCGGCCACAGCGCCTCAGGATCCACCTGGGAGGCCTCCCCGTGCTTGCCGTACAGCTTGGCCTCAAACTTCGGCCCTATATGCCATTCCTTAGTCTCGGGGTCCCGAGGGTCCGGCTTATACACTCCACTTAGGCCCCAAATCCTCGGTTTCGCGTGGTAACCTGCGGCCGGCAAGGACAAAGTCAGAGACCGCAGCAAAGCCCAGCAACGATGCATGGGCGCTGCCATCTTGGAAACCCACTCTCCTTTCGCGACGGGGTCCTCAGAGTGTGGCGGAAGTGCGCCACCTGCGCTGTGCGTCAACGTGGGTCCTTGGCTGAAGCCGGGCCGTCTTCGGCATTGCCTATCTTGATTACACCTCTCCCTGAGGCTGTCTTGGCGCTGCCTGCACTGATTAGTGGACAAGTCTGGAAGGGGTGGGAAGGGTAACAGGTATCAAAAGAAGGTGAGGTTTGTTTATAGTAACGGTCCATTTCTAAACCTCTTTAAACATTGATTACAGTTGCAAAATCTCCCTATAATTCCCTTATAATGTAGGTTAAAAATGTTTTAAGTGCCACATGTTTAATTTCCCTTAATTAAAGTTCCCTTATCTCAATGCAAGTTCAGGGAGAATTAATACACCCTGCCCAAATTACCCCTCCCATGCCTGCATGTAATGCAGGGACAGATGGGGAAAACTTCCTTTTTAAATATATATATATTTTTTCACTATATATATATATATATATTCACCTTGAAAATGCACAAGTTGGCGGTCAGTCCAAGGTTGGAAATCAGATAAATGGATGGGGAGTATTGTGACCCCCTTTTTAATGTATGGGATGGGGCTGAACTGCCATTTAATTTGCCCTGGTTGACGGACACCCTCTTTTAAATGTATCGGGGGGGGGGGGGGGGGGGAAGGGGGGAGGTGTGCAAGTACCTCCTTTCCATGTATAGGGTAAGATATAGCCACCCTTTAAAATTATAGGGTGAAAAATGAGTGCCCCCATTTTCAATCTATGGGGTGAGATAGAGCCACCCTTTAAATTTATAGGGTAAAAAAATGAGTACTCCCTTTTCAATCTATGGGGTGAGATGGAGCCACCCTTTAAATGTATGGGGTGATAACTAGGATATCCTAGTTACATTTATATGTCGAATGGTTGATTTAGTTAGAGGGTGCCCCCACCTTTACATTTATGGGGTCAAAAGGCACCAGGTTTAATGGGGTCAAAATAATTGTCATTTAATAGGGAGAGAGCAAGATCCCGTATTATAATGTTGGCAGGAGAAGCAGCCTATTTAATGACTATCGGGGATATATGGCGTTTGGTACCCAGATGTATGTGTTATACACATCAATACATGGGTAGAGTCTGATGTCCGTGGCAGTGACATCTGTCACCCCCCCTTAGGACGAAACTGTCACCTAGCTGTGTAAGGCTGGTCATACATCGTCAGGGTCAGAGGCGATGAGAGTAAACTAACCATATAACTGCATCTTGTCTTTGTGTAGAGCCTTTTAATTTTATTTACAATTGTAGACGGTGCAGCCACCTTTGGGACGGGATCCTGAGTAATATCTGTGTATTATACAGCGCCTTTCTATTACAGTTATACACGGTGCAGCCAGCTCTGGGGCGGGATCCTGAGTAATATCTGTGTATTATACAGCGCCTTTCTATTACAGGTATACACGGTGCAGCCACCTCTGGGACGGGATCCTGAGTAATATCTGTGTATTATACAGCGCCTTTCTATTACAGTTATACACGGTGCAGCCACCTCTGGGGCGGGATCCTGAGTAATATCTGTGTATTATACAGCGCCTTTCTATTACAGTTATACACGGTGCAGCCACCTCTGGGGAGGAATAGCAGAGAGGTGCAGGGCAGGATGGAGAGTGTGTGTGTTCAGTATGGGAACAGCAGAGGGCGCCGCAGTCACATCGCTGAGCGTGTTCTTTGACCAGACATTACAGCACCTGTCCCTTATGAAACTCAAACAGACCCCCCCCCCCCCACAACAGGTCTCGTTCACACCCGTCCCACTCATCCCAATATCTCCCCCCCCCCCCCTGACCCTACTAGTTTTTAAAACTCTCGGCTGCCTTTTAGGGGTTAAAATGGGATCCTTTTCATCCCAGAGACGGGTGGGGGGCCGGATCTGTAACAGGTGGGACAGAGGTGCTAGATCTCCCTCCTTATATGACCCCCCTCCCGGGTATTTATAGGGGTCTTTCTCTCCCCCTTTCTCACAGACCACACCACCACCTCCCGACTGCAGGACCTCTTTGAGACGCTTGAACCCACAGACGAACGGGGGAACAGACCCCCTCCCCGCCCACCCCCCCCCCCCCCGAGACCCCAAAAGGACGACCCCATAAGAGGACGAGATGTTGCCCTTCCATGCCGGGACCCTCCTGTTGCTTGTCTGCCTGCTGGGCCGAGCGGACCCCCGTAACCATGACGACGAGGGCTCGGAGCTGCTCCGGGCGGTACCCCCCAGTGCCAACATTCGGGTGGTCCGGGTGTCTCCCGGTTCCTTCCTGGACTCCCCCCTGTTTAGACGGGGTGGGGACGGGGGGTCCCCTGCACCTCCTCCCCCCTCCCCCAGGATCCCCCCCTCGTATTTCCCCCCGGGGGGGGACGGCCCACGCCGGGACCTCTCGGTGGGACGGGGGGGAGGGGAGGGGGCGCGGCGCGGGGAAGCGGCGGCAGTGGAGGAGGAGAGGAGGAGGAAGGGGCAGCTGATGTGGAAGAACGCGATACGGAGGGACGGGGCGCGCGCGCACCCTGACCAGGTGCTGCCGATTGGACGGGAGGCGTTGGGGCAGGCAAAGTGCCAGGCCATGCCTTTTATACAGGTAATGCCCTCTTTGTATTATCCGGGGGGGGGAGGGGGTACGTGTCTCTGATGTCTGTGTATTAGAAGGGGGGGAGGGGGTACGTGTCTCTGATGTCTGTGTATTAGGAGGGGGGGAAGGGGGTACGTGTCCCTGATGTCTGTGTATTAGGAGGGGGGGGGAGAGGTACGTGTCCCTGATGTCTGTGTATTAGGAGGGGGTGAGAGGTATGTGTCCCTGATGTCTGTGTATTAGGAGGGGGTGAGAGGTATGTGTCCCTGATGCCTGTGTATTAGGGGGGGTGAGAGGTACGTATCCCTGATATCTGTGTATTAGGAGGGGGTGAGAGGTACGTGTCCCTGATGTCTGTGTATTAGGAGGGGGTGAGAGGTATGTGTCCCCGATGCCTGTGTATTAGGAGGGGGGGGGGGGTAAGAGGTACGTGTCCCTGATATCTGTGTATTAGGAGGGGGTGAGAGGTACGTATCCCTGATATCTGTGTATTAGGAGGAGATGAGAGGTACGTGTCCCTGATGTCTGTGTATTAGGAGGGGGTGAGAGGTACGTATCCCTGATGTCTGTGTATTAGGAGGGGGTGAGAGGTATGTGTCCCCGATGCCTGTGTATTAGGAGGGGGGGGTAAGAGGTACGTGTCCCTGATATCTGTGTATTAGGAGGGGGTGAGAGGTACGTATCCCTGATATCTGTGTATTAGAAGGAGGTGAGAGGTACGTGTCCCTGATGTCTGTGTATTAGGAGGGGGTGAGAGGTATGTGTCCCTGATGTCTGTGTATTAGGAGGGGGTGAGAGGTATGTGTCCCTGATATCTGTGTATTAGGAGGGGGGTGAGAGGTACGTATCCCTGATATCTGTGTATTGGGAGGGGTTGAGAGGTACGTATCCCTGATGTCTGTGTATTAGCAGAGGGTGAGATACGTGTCCCTGTCTGTGTATTAGGAGTTGAGGCATGTGTCCCTGATGCCTGTGTATTAAGAGGAGGTGATCTGACACTCTAATAATATACAGAGGGGCACAGGTACAATACAGGGAGAGGAGGGACCATTGGGAGAAGGGAATCCTGCCCCACAGAGCTTACACTCTAATATACAGAGGGACACAGATACAATACAGGGAGAGGAGGAACCATTGGGAGAGGGGAATCCTGCCCCGCAGAGCTTACACTCTAATATACAGAGGGACACAGATACAATACAGGGAGAGGAGGAACCATTGGGAGAGGGGAATCCTGCCCCGCAGAGCTGACACTCTAATATACAGAGGGACACCGATACAATACAGGGAGAGGAGGAACCATTGGGAGAAGGGAATCCTGCCCCGCAGAGCTGACACTCTAATATACAGAGGGATACAGATACAATACAGGGAGAGGAACCATTGGGAGATGGGAATCCTGCCCCGCAGAGCTTACACTCTAATATACAGAGGGACACAGATACAATACAGTTAGAGGAGGAACCATTGGGAGAAGGGAATCCTGCCCCGCAGAGCTTACACTCTAATATACAGAGGGACACAGATACAATACAGGGAGAGGAGGGACCATTGGGAGTGAGGAATCCTGCCCCGCAGAGCTTACACTCTAAATACAGAGGGGCACAGATACAATACAGGGAGAGGAGGGACCATTGGGAGTGAGGAATCCTGCCCCGCAGAGCTTACACTCTAATATACAGAGGGGCACAGATACAATACAGGGAGAGGAGGGACCATTGGGAGAAGGGAATCCTGCCCCGCAGAGCTTACACTCTAATATACAGAGGGACACAGATACAATACACGGAGAGGAGGGACCATTGGGAGTGAGGAATCCTGCCCCGCAGAGCTTACACTCTAATATACAGAGGGGCACAGATACAATACAGGGAGAGGAGGGACCATTGGGAGTGAGGAATCCTGCCCCACAGAGCTTACACTCTAATATACAGAGGGGCACAGATACAATACAGGGAGAGGAGGGACCATAGGGAGAAGGGAATCCTGCCCCGCAGAGCTTACACTCTAATATACAGAGGGACACCGATACAATACAGGGAGAGGAGGAGCCATTGGGAGAAGGGAATCCTGCCCCGCAGAGCTGACACTCTAACCTCTCCCTCCGCAGGTCATCTCCCGGAAGCACTGCACCCCGCTTCGCCTCCCCAACAAGTTCTGCTTCGGGCAGTGCCACTCGTTCTACGTGCCCGGCTGGCCGCGGGGCCGGGCTCAGCCCTGCGCGTCCTGCGCCCCTGCCCGCTCCCGACGCATCTCCGTGCCCTTGCGCTGCCGCCACGGCCGCCCCGCCCGCGCCGAGGTGCAGCTGGTGGAGGAGTGCCAGTGTGACACGCCGGAGGAGCTGGCGCCGTTCGGCAGCGGCGAGGGCTTCCTGCCCGTCACCTGACCCGATCGCGGGGCGGCGGCCATCTTTACTGCAGCCGTTGGCCCTGAATAACGGCGTTTTCCGCGCCCGACGGGCATTCTTCACCCCTTAAAAACCTTCGCCGCTGACCCGCGGCCCAAATTCGACCAATCGACTTTTTTTTAAATAACGACCCCGTTACAAGGGCAAAATTGACGCAAATTGTGCGTCAGACACACGGCCTGCTTCAATGCCGTTTAACTCCCAGAATCCTTTGCCTCCTCAATCAGGCCCTCCCTTGACAAAGCTCCCGTTTGGGAGGAACAACCCCCCCCCCCCAATCTTTAACGAAACGAACATGATTTTGCATCTCCCAGAATCCTTTGCTCCTGACTCGGGCCCTCCCTTGACGACGTTTTCGCTAGTAATTAAGGGGAAGGGGGGGGGGGATAGAGAAACTCCCCCTCCCCCCCCAATCTTTAACGAGACAGAATGAATGAGATTTTGTGTCTGGCCTCCCAGAATCCTTTGCCCCTGACTCAGGCCCTCCCTTGACAAAGTTTCTGTTAGTAATTAACCAGAAAAGGGGGGGTGGGGGGTGGAAGAGAACTACCCCCCCACCCCCCAATTGTTAACGAGACGGAATGAACAAGATTTTGCGCCTGGTCTCCCAGAATCCTTTGCCCCTCCCCAGGGCTTTGGCTCTGTCCCTGACGAACCTCCTGCTATTACCGGTGGAGGAATGCGAACAACCCAAGGAATATGGTTTCTTCGCCCTCTGGTGGCGGTATGTGTGACTGCGCTCTTATACACTTTACAGCGTGGCGCTGTGCCCGATACAGTGCCACGCAAGGCCCGTCCTGCCTTTATATTTATTTATATACTGTCTATTTGTTTTTAGTCTTGCGTCATTAATTGTGCCTATTTTATTTCAACATTTTTACCATGTCGGTGCCAGTCTGGTTAAATATCCTGTCTGTGCCAGTCCTGGTTTAGGAAGCTGCCTGTGCCAGTCCTGGTTTTAGATGCTGCCTTTGCCAGTCCTGGTTTTAGATTCTGCCTCTGCCAGTCCTGGTTTTAGATGCTGCCTCTGCCAGTCCTGGTTTTAGATGCTGCCTCTGCCAGTCCTGGTTTTAGATGCTGCCTCTGCCAGTCCTGGTTTTAGATGCTGCCTCTGCCAGTCCTGGTTTTAGATGCTGCCTCTGCCAGTCCTGGTTTTAGATGCTGCCTCTGCCAGTCCTGGTTTTAGATGCTGCCTCTGCCAGTCCTGGTTTAGGAAGCTGCCTGTGCCAGTTCTGGTTTAATTTCTTGTCTGTGCTAGTCCTGGTTTTAGACACTGCCTGTGCTAGTGCTGGTTTTAGACGCTATCTGTGCCAGATCTGGTTTCAGACGCTGTCTGTGCCAGTCCTGGTTTAATTTCCTGTCTGTGCCAGGCCTGTTTATAATCTGCTGTTTGCACACTGGCGATGCCAGCCCTACTACAGTCCCTGAACAGTACCAGTCCTGATTTTATACACGGGCACTGCCAGCTTTATCTTCAGAGTAATAATACCCTTTTTTAACATGTCCCCCCCAGACTGAGCTCCTCTCCTTCACAGGATATGAGAATATAATGCACTTTTTTAACATTTAAAATGTATCATCTCCTCGCCCAGGAACCCCCCCCCCCCGACCATAAACCATTATTTAAAAGAGGAGTAATTAAAGATGGCGTCCCTCATAAGACCAAATTGACCCAGCACTGCCGACACGTGTAAGGTCGCCGGCTCCTTTGTCAGCGGGCGGGTTAATTGCGACTAATTCCCGTTGCAGCCGAAGCAGCGATAAATATTTTATCATCTCTCAGGGTCGCCGGAACCCCCCCTCCCCCCTTCCCATGAAATGTTTTCCTGCGTCCTGAAGTAGTGACGATTTTCCACAAAAAAAATGGAATCGGTTTAGCTTTTTGTTTTTAACTGCGAGGTTTTGTTGCTGTAACCCTCCTCCGTTCCCCCTATCCAGGAAGCCTTCTCCGTGCCATCCCCCCCTCTTAAAAAGATCATCACCCTTCTTTTTATTGCCGCCCTTCCTGTTTTAGAATTTAAAAAAAAAATGGTTAGGCCGCAAAGCCTGCACTAAAGTGTCTGCACTGCCACTCCTGTGTTGTTGCCCCGTGCTCCACTTGAGATTATCGATGGAACTGCCTTATGCTGAGCTCCTCTGAGGAGACACTTTGAAGTCTTTATAATGTCACCAAGTGAATGCGGCAAAGAATCCGTATTCATTTCTGCTTGGGGCTCGGTTTTTAGGAATAACACATATATAAATCGGCGAGAAATGATGTTGTAGAGATGAGTGGGACCGAGTCTCACATATTCCTGGATTTACCCGAGAGAAATAAAGTTTCATTATTTTTTATATATATATATATATGTATTTTCCAATTGCTATGGGTTTCTATCCGGAATATTTGTGTTTCTCCATTTGACGTTGTTCCTTTTGTTATCGGGATTTGCAGCATCTGTCTGTGCTGCTGATTTTACTCGGAATAAATTGGGTTTTTTTGTTCTAATGTTCCTGTTTTTGATTAATTTTTCCTCTGCATTTATACGCAGGCATGCGGCAGTGCCAGCCTAGCCCTCACACACTCACACTACACCATGCCATGTATGCACAGGTACAGCGCGGGCAGCGGCAGTGCCAGCCTCCCCCTCACACACACTACTACACCATGCCATGTATACACAGCACAGGTACAGCGCGGGCAGCGGCAGTGCCAGCCTAGCCCTCACACACACTACTACACCATGCCATGTATACACAGCACAGGTACAGCGCGGGCAGCGGCAGTGCCAGCCTCCCCCTCACACACACTACTACACCATGCCATGTATACACAGCACAGGTACAGCGTGGGCAGCGCAGTGCCAGCCCCCCCTCACACACTACTACACCATGCCATGTATACACAGCACAGGTACAGCGCGGGCAGCGGCAGTGCCAGCCTCCCCCTCACACACACTACTACACAATGCCATGTATACACAGCACAGGTACAGCGCGGGCAGCACAGTGCCAGCCTCCCCCTCACACACACACACTACTACACCATGCCATGTATACACAGCACAGGTACAGCGCGGGCAGCGGCAGTGCCAGCCTCCCCCTCACACACACTACACCATGCCATGTATACACAGCACAGGTACAGCGCGGGCAGCGGCAGTGCCAGCCTCCCCCACACACACTACACCATGCCATGTATACACAGCACAGGTACAGCGCGGGCAGCGGCAGTGCCAGCCTCCCACACACACACTACTACACCATGACATGTATACACAGCACAGGTACAGCGCGGGCAGCGGTATTGCCAGCCTCCCCTCTCACACTACTACACCATGCCATGTATACACAGCACAGGTACAGCGCGGGCAGCGGCAGTGCCAACCTCCCCCCCACACACACTACTACACCATGCCATGTATACACAGCACAGGTACAGCGCGGGCAGCGGCAGTGCCAGCCTCCCCCTCACACACTACTACACCATGCCATGTATACACAGCACAGGTACAGCGCGGGCAGCGGCAGTGCCATCCTCCTCCTCACACACTACTACACCATGCCATGTATACACAGCACGGGTACAGTGCGGGCAGCGGCAGTGCCAGCCTCCCCCTCACACACTTCTACACCATGTATACACAGCACAGGTACAGCGCGGGCAGCGGCAGTGCCAGCCTCCCCCTCACACACTACTACACCATGCCATGTATACACAGCACAGGTACAGCGCGGGCAGCGGCAGTGCCAGCCTCCCCCTCACACACACTACTACACCATGACATGTATACACAGCACAGGTACAGCGCGGGCAGCGGCAGTGCCAGCCTCCCCCTCAAGCACACTAATACACCATGCCATGTATACACAGCACAGGTACAGCGCGGGCAGCGGCAGTGCCAGCCTCCCCCTCACACACAGTACTACACCATGTCATGTATACACAGCACAGGTACAGCGCGGGCAGCGGCAGTGCCAGCCTCCCCCTCACAGACACTACTACACCATGCCATGTATACACAGCACAGCTACAGCGCGGGCAGCGGCAGTGCCAGCCTCCTCCTCACACACTACTACACCATGCCATGTATACACAGCATGGGTACAGTGCGGGCAGCGGCAGTGCCAGCCTCCCCCTCACACACTTCTACACCATGTATACACAGCACAGGTACAGCGCGGGCAGCGGCAGTGCCAGCCTCCCCCTCACACACTACTACACCATGCCATGTATACACAGCACAGGTACAGCGCGGGCAGCGGCAGTGCCAGCCTCCCCCTCACACACACTACTACACCATGACATGTATGCACAGCACAGGTACAGCGCGGGCAGCGGCAGTGCCAGCCTCCCCCTCACACACACTAATACACCATGCCATGTATACACAGCACAGGTACAGCGCGGGCAGCGGCAGTGCCAGCCTCCCCCTCACACACAGTACTACACCATGTCATGTATACACAGCACAGGTACAGCGCGGGCAGCGGCAGTGCCAGCCTCCCCCTCACACACACTACTACACCATGCCATGTATACACAGCACAGCTACAGCGCGGGCAGCGGCAGTGCCAGCCTCCTCACACACACTACTACACCATGCCATGTATACACAGCACAGGTACAGCGCGGGCAGCGGCAGTGCCAGCCTCCCCCTCACACACACTACTACACCATGCCATGTATACACAGCACAGCTACAGCGCGGGCAGCGGCAGTGCCAGCCTCCTCACACACACTACTACACCATGCCATGTATACACAGCACAGGTACAGCGCGGGCAGCGGCAGTGCCAGCCTCCCCCTCACACACTACTACACCATGCCATGTATACACAGCACGGGTACAGTGCGGGCAGCGGCAGTGCCAGCCTCCCCCTCACACAGACTACTACACCATGCCATGTATACACAGCACGGGTACAGTGCGGGCAGCGGCAGTGCCAGCCTCCCCCTCACACACAGGAAGGGGAGGAGCTGTGGGCCAAGATGGCGGCAGACCCTGGAGGAGGGAGAGGAGTGGGAACCAGGTCTCAAGCTAATCTGAATGCGGATAAGAAAGTTTCACTGGAAGCTAAAGTGCAAGAACTTTTGCAAAAGAAAGAGTCAGAAAATATGGAAAAAGAGATGAATGAAAATGTTGAGCAGAAAGAAGCTGAAATGGAGAATACTGAAAGTCCAGCTCAGAACCAGACGGGTAAGAGAACTGCGGCTAAAAACAGCTCAAGGTTTAGTGAAGCCAAGAATAAAAGGCAGGCAGAGCATGAGAAAAGGAGACTTGGGGTCACAGAAATTGTTATCCCACAAATTAGCAAGGACATACACACTAATGCACAGGCAACTGCAGCTACACCTGAGACAGAGACCCCGCAAGCAGCTGCACCTGACGTAGTGACCCCGCAAACAACTGTACCTGACACAGTGACCCCGCAAACAACTGTACCTGATGCAGTGACCCCGCAAACAACTGTACCTGATGCAGTGACCCCGCAAACAACTGTACCTGACACAGTGACCCTGCAAACAACTGTACCTGATGCAGTGACCCTGCATACAGCTGCACCGGAGACAGAGAAACTGCATACAACTGCACCTGATACAGAGAGACTACAAGCAGCTGAGGGGAGCAGACAGGTGCAGGAATTAGCAGCCACACCCAAGTCAGACACACAGCAAACAGCCCAGGTTGAGAGCCTGAATGATGCTGGCAATACACCTGAGACAGAGCAGCAAACAGCTCAGGCACAAGAAGAAGTGTCTGAAATAGAAATGGCTGAAGCAGTGGAGAACGCTGAAGCAGTTGAGGCTTTTGAGGCGCAAGAAATGGAGATTCCTAAAGTGGGAGAGAAATCCATACAGCCTGCAGCAGCATCAAAGCCCTTAGCAGAAACAGGAGCGGCAAAAGCAAAGTCCTTAGCTGAAGCAGGAATGGCAGCAAAACCAACAGGAGCGGCCGAGCCAGCTCCCCCCCAGCAGTCAGCATGGAGTACAAGACGCCCAGGTACATCTTATATTTCATTTGATGATGCCAGAAAGCGCAGGAACGTAGTCAGACTACATTATTGGGGGGATATGGCTCCTATACCGGACAGATTTGTTGTAGGAAAAGACTTGATCAAAATTTCTCTTGGCTTCCAACCCAGTGAGGTGTATGCTTTGTTACATGCTCCTAATAGCAGAAACTACGAAGTCAGCTTTAAGACACCAGAAGGGCTAGAAAAATTCTGGTTTCGTTACAGAGAAGTGAAGGATAATCCAGAATGGGAATTCTTTAAAGTTATCCAGGTTTCTCGCCCTGTGACCGTGGAAGTGAATATTATCTTTGATATTGAGACTGTAGCGGTTGAAGATATATATTTTTGGCTGCAAAGACAGTGCGATGTTCTGTCTGATCCAGTGAAAAGTATGGATGCTGAAGGTTTCTGGAATGGGGGCTACAAGTTTAAAGTTAAACTTAGATACACACACAATGTGGCATGTCACCTCCCAAACGCCATATATATTGGAAGGGACCGCGGGCGATGTTTTTATTGGGGACAGCCTAAAAAATGTTTTAAATGTGATTCCCCCAGGCACTTTAGCTCAGCATGTGACAAAATCAGGTGCACTTTGTGTGGTTCTATTGGTCATCACAGCTCTGAGTGTGACAAGGACATAGTCTGCAACCTGTGCTATAAATGTGGTCATTCCTTTAAAGATTGCCCAGAAGCCGAACACAACCATTACAGGCAGAAGGAAATGTCTTGTGAACAGAATACAGCATCTCCTTGTGATAAAGAGAATACCACAGAGTCATCAGAAAGTCTTCAACTTACACCTGTGGAAGAGGTTTTAAAGTCTCTGGGTCTGACCTATACACTTCCAGCCCAAAGGGGGTCAGACGGAGAACAAAGGAGCGATCTGAGCAAAGATGGCGGCGAGTCCCGCAAAGATGGCGGCGAGTCCCGCAAAGATAGCGGCGAGTCCCGCAAAGATGGCGGCGAGTTCCGCAAAGATGGCGGCGAGTCCAGCAAAGATGGCGGCGAACCCCGCAAAGATGGCGACGAACCCCGCAAAGATGGTGGCGAACCCCGCAAAGATGGCTGCAAACCCCACAAAGATGGCAATAATGAATGGGAAACAATAACAAGTAAAAACAAGACTGCCCAAACCAGCTCAGCTGGAAAGAAAACTACAGAAACTGTCCAAGAAGAGATCTCGCAGCACAATACATATGAGGTATTGGAGGAAAAGAGTTGGGGTGAAAAGATGGATGACGCAGACCCCGATATGTCGGACAGTCAAGCCTCACAGCAGTCAGGATCTATTCAGGACATTGAGATGGCCGGACCATCGAATAAGAGAAATCTGCCATCAGAGAGCCCCCCCGGGAGAAAGAAAATGGTCAAAAAGAAAAATGGTGCTAAAAAGAAAAAAAAAGGACGGTGATTGACTCACTAAATGTGCCAAAGTGCCCCTCTCCGCTGAAAGTGGCAACTATTAATGTGAACAGTATTAAGACAAAAAAGACCAGAACTGAAGCCTTTTCTATTCTAAAGGACTTTAATAATGATGTTTTCTTTTTGCAGGAAACCCGCTTGACCACTACAAGTGACGTTTTTGTGTGTAGAAGGGACTGGATTTGGGGCCCCTCTTTCTGGTCCTTTGGGCCAGATAAATGTGATGGTGTAGGCATTGTTTTCAAAGGGATTTCAGTTATTTGCAACAAATTAGTTGACATAATGCCTGGAAGGTGTCTTTTGTTAGATGTTAAAATTGAAGCTATTGATTACAGACTAATTAACATTTATGGTCCTCAAAGTAGAACCGAAAGAAAAGATTTGTTTTCTTTAATAAGGCCGTATTTACATACAGCGAAAATAGTCATTTTTGGCGGTGATTTTAATTGTGTCTCATATGTTCAGGATAGAGGGAAAACCAGAGACTGTATTCAGTACGACTCCATATTTCTGAACAATATGTGCACTCAGGCTGGTTTGGTAGATGTCTTCAAGACACAAAACCCAAATAATGCGGGGTATACATATATAAAAGGTGACTCTAAAAGTCGGATAGACAAAATATATGTAAAAAAACAAACAAAGTTTAATAATGTTATTTTAAAGCCTGTGGAGTTTTCGGATCACGCTCTGCTGGCGGTGACCCTAAATCTGGAAGAGTCTGGTGTGTCCGGGCCTGGTTATTGGAAATTTAACGCCAATATCCTAAAGTGTGATAAGACCATAGCTAGGTGTAAAGATCTCCTGGAAGCCAGGTTAACATTAATAAGCTTGTATGAAAACTCTAGTGCATGGTGGGAGGAAACAAAACACGAAATTAAGGTGTTTTTCAAGAAGGAAGCGCATAATTATCATAGTTTGAAGTATAAAAAATATTTGTCACTCAGATTGAAATTATATCGCGCTTTTTCTGCAATACAAAGTGGGGAAGAGGTAAAGGCAGAATACATCCGTGACATAAAAGGACAAATGAAGGAGTTACAGTATAATCGCCTCTCCTCCCTGACCCATGAGGGGGAATGTGGGGATTTTACACGTTTCACACCTGATATTTTTGAGCAGTGTAAAGAAAGGAAACAGAAGAGAGCTTTATATGAGTTATGGGATGAAAAGCAGGAATCTGTCACAGATCCGGCGAAATTACTTGACTTGGTGTCTTCTTTTTATGAGAAGATATTTAATGGGAAAAAGATAGCAAAAAGCAACATTAATAAAGTTTTAAAACAATGTAATACACCTAAATTAGAACCAGAGGATTGTGCGGCCATAGTTTCCCCCATCTCTGTAACGGAGGTAGAAACAGCCATCAGATCCTTGGGAAAAAACAAAACTCCTGGTTCTGATGGCTTAACTTCCGAGTTTTATCAGTTTTTCTGTGAGGTTCTGAGCCCAGTACTGAGCGATCTGTACAATGAGGCTTTGAATGAGACCGGATTATCATCCTCGCAGTCTCAGTCCATATTAACTTTACTGTATAAAAAAGGTGACAGTAGAGATATAAAAAACTGGCGCCCAATAGCGTTATTGAATACGGATTATAAAATTCTAGCAAAGATTTTGTGTACCAGGTTGGGATCTGTAGCGGAAACGCTCATAAGTACGAGCCAGTCCTGTGGGATCCAAGGAAGGAAGATTGCCAACTCTCTTATAAGTGTCAGAGAGATATTTGAGCAGGCAAAAAGTGGGGCCTTAGAAGGTTACATTGTTAATTTAGATCAGGAGAAGGCCTTTGATAGAGTCAATCATTTGTATCTTTTTAGTGTCTTAGAGACTTATGGTTTGCCAACTCAGTTCATATCATGGTTGAAAACTCTATATGACGAAGCCGAAGGGAAACCAATTGTAAATGGCTGGATTGGATCCTGCTTTCGTATTAGATCAGGAGTACGTCAAGGATGTCCACTCAGCCCCTTACTATATGTGTTTGCTATAGACCCTTTTTTACGTATGTTAGAAGATAATAGAGACATCCAGCCAATACCAAAGATTTGTATAAAATGTATAGCGTATGCAGATGATGTATCTATTCTAATAACATCAAGAAAATGTTATGAAAGTGTACTTTCTGAATTTAAAAAATACTCTGACATCTCAGATTCCCAGATAAATAAAAGTAAGTCCATTGCACTGTGGATAGGAAAAAAAGAAAATAAATTTGAGCTCCCATCTGGTATAAAGTACGAGCCTGAAAATATTCGCATTTTGGGGATCAAATTTAATAGTCAGGATTCTGGTGAGCAAAACTGGGAAGAAAAACTTGGCATATGCAAAGCCAAAGTTACCAGGTGGAAACATTGGAAATTTTCTTTTGAGAGCAGAATCAGGATTGTTAAAACTTTTTTGCTGCCTATTTTCATCTATTTAAGTTTTGTATTTCCCCCGCCTGAGAAAGTTGTAGTTTCTTTAAATAATTTGTTTTTTCAGATGCTGTGGGGAAACAGACTCAATTTAGTGAGCAGACACATCACTTGCAGGCCTAGAAATAAGGGAGGTCTTAATATGGTGAACCCGGAGTTATTTTTTAATTTAGTATTCCTATGTTTTAATTTTCAGGGAATTTTCTCACAAAGTATATGGAGAAATTCTTTTAAGGAATGGTTGTCACCGCTGTTTGACAAATGGTTTGAGGGGGGAAATATCAAAAGAATGACTCAAAATATTGGATATTTACCGCCATATATTATTCGGATGGTTAAAGTTATTAGAAAATTACAAATAACTAGGACTGAAATGGAACAGCTTTCAAGGAAGCAGCTTTATAAAAGTATTCTAGAGAGAACACCCCCAATAAGCCTGGATCTAAGACAATGCCCTGAGACCAGCCATGATGTGGTATTAAAGCAACTTGTTGATCCCAGATTACCGCAGAAAATGAGCGATGTCTCGTGGTTATTATTTCATAGTAAAATGTATGTCAGGCAGAATTTAAAATACAGGAATGTTGATGATAGGAATTGTCCACGGGAAAACTGTAATGTTTTAGAAACCATGGAGCATTTTTTATTGCAATGTCCATTTTCTTTATTTTTATGGAAAAAAATTGCAAGTCATCTAAAAATCCCTATTTTGTCCAAACAGAGCTACCCCCAAGTAGCATACGGACTCTTTCCAGAAACCCAGAAACAGCATCACAATAGGACCTTGTGGCTGATTAACGTGATATCTATATACCATTTATGGAACGCTAGATGTATGGTATCGCTAAAAAAGTATGTGATGCCGGCAGAAATAATTCTGAGTCACATTGTGTCAGATATAAAGAGCGTTCGGCAGAGGGAATCTGAGAGGTTGGAGAGAAATGTGTTTAAATCTCTTTGGAAAGGAATCTCTGTAATATAAATGTAATGTGTATGTGATTCTCTGGATGCTATTCTGTAAGTATTGTGTGTATTTGTAAATAATTGTATTTTGTATTTAAATAAAAAAGATTCCCCTCACGCACACTAATACACCATGCCATGTATACACAGCACAGGTACAGCGCGGGCAGCGGCAGTGCCAGCCTCCCCCTCACACACAGTACTACACCATGTCATGTATACACAGCACAGGTACAGCGCGGGCAGCGGCAGTGCCAGCCTCCCCCTCACAGACACTACTACACCATGCCATGTATACACAGCACAGCTACAGCGCGGGCAGCGGCAGTGCCAGCCTCCTCCTCACACACTACTACACCATGCCATGTATACACAGCATGGGTACAGTGCGGGCAGCGGCAGTGCCAGCCTCCCCCTCACACACTTCTACACCATGTATACACAGCACAGGTACAGCGCGGGCAGCGGCAGTGCCAGCCTCCCCCTCACACACTACTACACCATGCCATGTATACACAGCACAGGTACAGCGCGGGCAGCGGCAGTGCCAGCCTCCCCCTCACACACACTACTACACCATGACATGTATACACAGCACAGGTACAGCGCGGGCAGCGGCAGTGCCAGCCTCCCCCTCACACACACTAATACACCATGCCATGTATACACAGCACAGGTACAGCGCGGGCAGCGGCAGTGCCAGCCTCCCCCTCACACACAGTACTACACCATGTCATGTATACACAGCACAGGTACAGCGCGGGCAGCGGCAGTGCCAGCCTCCCCCTCACACACACTACCACACCATGCCATGTATACACAGCACAGCTACAGCGCGGGCAGCGGCAGTGCCAGCCTCCTCACACACACTACTACACCATGCCATGTATACACAGCACAGGTACAGCGCGGGCAGCGGCAGTGCCAGCCTCCCCCTCACACACACTACTACACCATGCCATGTATACACAGCACAGCTACAGCGCGGGCAGCGGCAGTGCCAGCCTCCTCACACACACTACTACACCATGCCATGTATACACAGCACAGGTACAGCGCGGGCAGCGGCAGTGCCAGCCTCCCCCTCACACACTACTACACCATGCCATGTATACACAGCACGGGTACAGTGCGGGCAGCGGCAGTGCCAGCCTCCCCCTCACACAGACTACTACACCATGCCATGTATACACAGCACGGGTACAGTGCGGGCAGCGGCAGTGCCAGCCTCCCCCTCACACACACTACTACACCATGCCATGTATATACAGCACAGGTACAGCGCGGGCAGCGGCAGTGCCAGCCTCCTCCTCACACACACTACTACACCATGCCATGTATACACAGCACAGATACAGTGCGGGCAGCGGCAGTGCCAGCCTCCTCCTCACACACACTACTACACCATGCCATGTATACACAGCACAGGTACAGCGCGGGCAGCGGCAGTGCCAGCCTCCCCCTCACACACACTACTACACAATGCCATGTATACACAGCACAGGTACAGCGCGGGCAGCGGCAGTGCCAGCCTCCCCCTCACACACACTACTACACCATGCCATGTATACACAGCACAGGTACAGCGCGGGCAGCGGCAGTGCCAGCCTCCCCCTCACACACACTACTACACCATGCCATGTATACACAGCACAGGTACAGCGCGGGCAGCGGCAGTGCCAGCCTCTCCCTCACACACACTACTACACCATGCCATGTATACACAGCACAGGTACAGCGCGGGCAGCGGCAGTGCCAGCCTCCCCCTCACACACACTACTACACCATGCCATGTATACACAGCACAGGTACAGCGCGGGCAGCGGCAGTGCCAGCCTCTCCCTCACACACACTACTACACCATGCCATGTATACACAGCACAGGTACAGCGCGGGCAGCGGCAGTGCCAGCCTCTCCCTCACACACACTACTACACCATGCCATGTATACACAGCACAGGTACAGTGTGGGCAGCGGCAGTGCCAGCCTCCCCCACACACACTACACCCTGCCATGTATACACAGCACAGGTACAGCGCGGGCAGCGGCAGTGCCAGCCCCCCCTCACACACACTACTACACCATGCCATGTATACACAGCACAGGTACAGCGCGGGCAGCGGCAGTGCCAGCCTCTCCCTCACACACACTACTACACCATGCCATGTATACACAGCACAGGTACAGTGTGGGCAGCGGCAGTGCCAGCCTCCCCCACACACACTACACCCTGCCATGTATACACAGCACAGGTACAGCGCGGGCAGCGGCAGTGCCAGCCCCCCCTCACACACACTACTACACCATGCCATGTATACACAGCACAGGTACAGCGCGGGCAGCGGCAGTGCCAGCCTCCCCCTCACACACACTACTACACCATGCCATGTATACACAGCACAGGTACAGCGCGGGCAGCGGCAGTGCCAGCCTCCCCTCACACACACTACTACACCATGCCATGTATACACAGCACAGGTACAGCGCGGGCAGCGGCAGTGCCAGCCTCCCCCTTTCCTTTGTGAAAATGTGTTAGGGAGCACCATTAAATATTTACAGAGCCAAATGGAAGGGTTGGCAGGAGTGCAGCAGCCGCTCTCTGTGGTAACTCCACCGTGGCAGCTTGCCCCGCAGCGCATCGCAGAGACTGGCGAGCGGGAGGGTTAACCCCTGCACGTCCGATGCCATGCATTGCTCCGCAGGCCGGGTGTACATGTATATAGCTCACAGCGCCCTGTAGGATGGGGGCCTACTTGCTCTGTATATAGCAGGTTGGAAGCTGTGCCCTTTCCCTCTGTGGGTTATACAGGGAGACGGGGATCAAAATGGAGGGATGGGAAGGGAGAGAGTGGGAGAAAGAAAGAGGGTGGAAGGGCGAGAGGGGGAGAAAGAAAGAGGGTGGAGGGGCGAGAGGGGGAGAAAGAAAGAGGGTGGAGGGGCGAGAGGGGAAGAAAGAAGGAGGGTGGAGGGGCGAGAGGGGGAGAAAGAAAGAGGGTGGAGGGGCGAGAGGGGGAGAAAGGAGGGTGGAGGCGCGAGAGGGGGAGAAAGAAAGAGGGTGGAAGGGCGAGAGGGGGAGAAAGAAAGAGGGTGGAGGGGCGAGAGCGAGGGAGAGAAAGTGGAAGGGCGAGAGCGAGGGAGAGAAAGTGGAAGGGCGAGAGTGAGGGAGAGAAAGTGGAAGGGCAAGAGCGAGGGAGAGAAAATGGAAGGGCGAGAGCGAGGGAGAGAAAATGGAAGGGCGAGAGCGAGGGAGAGAAAGTGGAAGGGCGAGGCAGAATGGGAGAAAAATAGAGTGGAAAGGTCGAAAGAGGAAGAACAAGAGAGTGGACGAGAGGGAGAGAGTGGACGAGCGAGAGGGATAGAGTGGACAGGCGAGAGAGGGAGAGAGTGGACAGGCGAGAGAGGGAGAGAGTGGAAGGGCGAGAGAGGGAGAGAGTGGAAGGGCGAGAGAGGGAGAGAGTGGAAGGGTGAGAGAGAGTGTGGAAGGGTGAGAGGGAGAGAGTGGAAGGAAGAGTGTGGAAGGGCGAGAGGGAGAGTGTGCGAGGGAGAGATTGGAAGGGCGAGAGTGGAAGGAAGAGGGGAAGGGCGAGAGGGGGAGAGAGTGGAAGGGCAAGAGGGAGAGAGTGGAGGGAGGAAGGGGGAGAGGGGAAGGGAGGGGAAGGGCAAGAGACGGAGAGAGTGGAAGGGCAAGAGAGGGAGAGAGTGGAAGGGCGAGACGGAGAGAGTGGAAGGGCGAGAGGGAGAGAGTGGAAGGGCGAGAGGGAGATTGGAAGGGAGAGAGTGGAAGGGCGAGAGAGGGAGAGAGTGGAAGGACGAGAGAGGGAGAGAGTGGAAGGACGAGAGAGGGAGAGAGTGGAAGGGCGAGAGAGGGAGAGAGTGGAAGGGCGAGAGGGAGAGAGTGGGAAGGCGAGAGAGAGGGAGAGAGTGGAAGGGGAGAAAGTGGAAGGGCGAGAGGGCGAGAATGGCAGGGCAAGAGAGTGGGAGAAAATGGAAGGGCGAAAGAAAGCGTAGAAGGGCGAGGAAGAGAGGGATGGGGAGAAACAGAGCGTGGAAGGCCAAGAGAGAGTAGGAGAGGGTGAGAGAGAGTTTAAAGGAGAGAGGGAGAGATTGGAAGAGCGAGGGAGAAAGAAACGAAGAGGAGGACGGGAAACTGAGAGAGGGAAGAAGAGAAAGTAGAAAGATGGAAAGAGAAATGGAGGGAGGGACGCCCAGCGAAGGGAGAGAGACATCTGGGACGCGCGATAGAAAAAAAGGAGGGGAGCGTGAGCGAGGGAGAGGAGAGAAGGTGCGAGAGAGATCGCAGTGCTGCCCAGTGCCCCGGCTTGTAAGCGATCAGCTGCAATATGCCACCTGCCCTCTCCTGATTGGCCTCCCAGGGGGTGGCCCCGGCATCACCAGCTGGTGGCACACAGGTGCCAGGTCTTTCCTGGAGGGGAAGGGGTTAAGTGCTCGGCTTTTCAACGAGCACTTTGCGGCGAGAGAGAGAGGGGAAGGAAGGAGAGAGAGGGGGGGGGGGAGAGGGTGCAGGTGGCATGGAGGCTGGCACGGAGGCAGCGCACGGGGAATGCCAGCGCCATCTGTTAGCAGAAGCGCATCTGGGTCTAGCAGTGCCCCCCCCGTCACCGTGCCTTACAATTAGGATCCTGGCATCTCTATTAGGGAGGCGAGTGGGGAATCCTGACGCCGACGCTGGCCCGAGCCTCGCAGAACATGGCACATGGAGCGTGCCAACCTGAACTTCAGCAGAGCCTTGCCCACGGAGTGCGCCTGCCTTAGTCTGTCTGTCTGTGTATCTCTCATATATCTAGCCAGTATATATATATATAGTTATAGAGATATTTATATATATATAATAGTATCTATATATACGTTATCCTCTCCAGCCCGTGTCTCCCCACTGCTGGATGAAGCCTCCCCAGTGATCCCCCAGGTCCTGCGGTTACAGCCTCTCTTCTCCACGTCGCTCCCACACATTCCCTCATCCCATCCTCTCCAGCCCGTGTCTCCCCACTGCTGGATGAAGCCTCCCTAGTGATCTCCCAGGTCCTGCGGTTACAGCCTCTCTTCTCCACGTCGCTCCCACACATTCCCTCACCCTATCCTCTCCAGCCCGTGTCTCCCCACTGCTGGATGAAGCCTCCCCAGTGATCTCCCAGGTCCTGCGGTGACAGCCTCTCTTCTCCACGTCGCTCCCACACATTCCCTCATCCCATCCTCTCCAGCCCGTGTCTCCCCACTGCTGGATGAAGCCTCCCCAGTGATCTCCCAGGTCCTGCGGTTACAGCCTCTCTTCTCCACGTCGCTTCCATACACATTCCCTCATCCCATCCTCTCCAGCCTGTGTCTCCCCACTGCTGGGTGAAGCCTCCCCAGTGATCCCCCAGGTCCTGCGGTTACAGCCTCTTCTCCACGTCGCTCCCACACATTCCCTCATCCCATCTTCTCCAGCCCGTGTCTCCCCACTGCTGGATGAAGTCTCCCCAATGATGTCCCAGGTTCTGCGGTTACAGCCTCTCTTCTCCACGTCGCTTTCACACACATTCCCTCATCCCATCCTCTCCAGCCCGTGTCTCCCCACTGCTGGATGAAGCCTCCCCAGTGATCTCCCAGGTCCTGCGGTTACAGCCTCTCTTCTCCATGTCGCTTCCACACACATTCCCTCATCCCATCCTCTCCAGCCCGTGTCTCCCCACTGCTGGATGAAGCCTCCCCAGTGATCTCCCAGGTCCTGCGGTTACAGCCACTCTTCTCCACGTCGCTCCCACACATTCCCTCATCCCATCCTCTCCAGCCCGTGTCTCCCCACTGCTGGATGAAGCCTCCCCAATGATCTCCCAGGTCCTGCGGTTACAGCCTCTCTTCTCCACGTCGCTCCTACACACTCCCTCATCCCATCCTCTCCAGCCTGTGTCTCCCCACTGCTGGATGAAGCCTCCCCAGTGATCTCCCAGGTCCTGCGGTTACAGCCTCTCTTCTCCACGTCGCTCCCACACATTCCCTCATCCCATCCTCTCCAGCCCGTGTCTCCCCACTGCTGGATGAAGTCTCCCCAGTGATCTCCGAGGTCCTGCGGTTACAGCCTGTCTTCTCCACGTCGCTCCCACACATTCCCTCATCCCATCCTCTCCAGCCCGTGTCTCCCCACTCCTGGATGAAGCCTCCCCAGTGATCTCCCAGGTCCTGCGGTTACAGCCTCTCTTCTCCACGTCGCTCCCACACATTCCCTCATCCCATCCTCTCCAGCCCGTGTCTCCCCACTGCTGGATGAAGCCTCCCCAGTGATCCCCCATGTCCTGCGGTTACAGCCTCTCTTCTTCACGTCGCTCCCACACATTCCCTCATTACATCCTCTCCAGCCCGTGTCTCCCCACTGCTGGATGAAGCCTACGCAGTGATCCCCCAGGTCCTGTGGTTATAGCCTCTCTTCTCCACGTCGCTCCCACACATTCTCTCATCCCATCCTCTCCAGCCCGTGTCTCCCCACTGCTGGATGAAGCCTCCCCAGTGATCTCCCAGGTCCTGTGGTGACAGCCTCTCTTCTCCACGTCGCTCCCACACATTCCCTCATCCCATCCTCTCCAGCCCGTGTCTCCCCACTGCTGGATGAAGCCTCCCCAGTGATCTCCCAGGTCCTGCGGTTACAGCCTCTCTTCTCCACGTCGCTTCCATACACATTCCCTCATCCCATCCTCTCCAGCCTGTGTCTCCCCACTGCTGGGTGAAGCCTCCCCAGTGATTTCCCAGGTCCTGCGGTTACAGCCGCTCTTCTCCACGTCGCTCCCACACATTCCCATCCCATCCTCTCCAGCCTGTGTCTCCCCACTGCTGGTTGAAGCCTCCCCAGTGATCCCCCAGGTCCTGCGGTTACAGCCTCTTCTCCACGTCGCTCCCACACATTTCCTCATCCCATCCTCTCCAGCCCGTGTCTCCCCACTGCTGGATGAAGTCTCCCCAATGATGTCCCAGGTTCTGCGGTTACAGCCTCTCTTCTCCACGTCGCTTCCACACACATTCCCTCATCCCATCCTCTCTAGCCCGTGTCTCCCCACTGCTGGATGAAGCCTCCCCAGTGATCTCCCAGGTCCTGCGGTTACAGCCTCTCTTCTCCATGTCACTTCCACACACATTCCCTCATCCCATCCTCTCCAGCCCGTGTCTCCCCACTGCTGGATGAAGCCTCCCCAGTGATCTCCCAGGTCCTGCGGTTACAGCCACTCTTCTCCACGTCGCTCCCACACATTCCCTCATCCCATCCTCTCCAGCCCGTGTCTCCCCACTGCTGGATGAAGCCTCCCCAATGATCTCCCAGGTCATGCGGTTACAGCCTCTCTTCTCCACGTCGCTCCTACACACTCCCTCATCCCATCCTCTCCAGCCTGTGTCTCCCCACTGCTGGATGAAGCCTCCCCAGTGATCTCCCAGGTTCTGCGGTTACAGCCTCTCTTCTCCACGTCGCTCCCACACATTCCCTCATCCCATCCTCTCCAGCCCGTGTCTCCCCACTGCTGGATGAAGTCTCCCCAGTGATCTCCGAGGTCCTGCGGTTACAGCCTGTCTTCTCCACGTCGCTCCCACACATTCCCTCATCCCATCCTCTCCAGCCCGTGTCTCCCCACTGCTGGATGAAGCCTCCCCAGTGATCTCCCATGTCCTGCGGTTACAGCCTCTCTTCTCCACGTCGCTCCCACACATTCCCTCATCCCATCCTCTCCAGCCCGTGTCTCCCCACTGCTGGATGAAGCCTCCCCAGTGATCCCCCATGTCCTGCGGTTACAGCCTCTCTTCTTCACGTCGCTCCCACACATTCCCTCATTACATCCTCTCCAGCCCGTGTCTCCCCACTGCTGGATGAAGCCTACGCAGTGATCTCCCAGGTCCTGTGGTTACAGCCTCTTCTCCACGTCGCTCCCACACACGTTCACATCTCCTCCTCCCATCTTACTTTGGGTCGTCATCTTGGTCTTTTCATCTCTCTTGGAATCCAGTCGAGTTCTATCTGTGTCCAACGATGGTCATTTCTTCTTGCGATCTGCCGGCCCATCGCCATTTTAATTTCTTCCCCCCGCGTGATGATGTCACAGACTTTTGTTTGGTTTCTAACCCATTCATTCATTTTCCAGTTTCTCCGGGTAATACCCAGCATGCATCTCTCCATGCTTCTTTGCGTTGTCTGAAGATCCTGAATTACGTTGCAGTGTATTTTACATCAGACATACATGAATATGGTTCTTCCACTAGGGTTGCCAGGCGGCTTCTCCGAAAATACTGGGCTCACTGGTGAAAGGAGCGTCAGGTCTCCTGTCCAGGGAGGAACATACCGGACACACACATGTCCAGTATTACAGCACCTCTCATTTTTTACTGGACAGAGCGTCCACATATAGGACAGTCCAGTTCAATACCGGACACCTGGCAACCCTACCTTACACCAGTGCCCACTGACCACTAGAATGGAGGTACATTGACTTAGTGGCTCTGCTTGTGTAGGAACCGAGCGCCCCTCTTGTTGGTGCGGGGCAATCATCGGTATTACCCTGGGCCGCTACGGGAGTCCTGGTGGGTCCTTCTTACGCGACCCCGATTGGGAACTGCTATTTCCATACAGGCCGATGAGGAATATTAGCGCTGATCCGCCAACACCCGGGAGCCCTTCGTTCCCGAGGCCCTCTGTGGCGTGCCGTGTTCCCTTTCCTGCAATATACGGGACTACCTTCCTTCTTTGGGGATCCTCACTTAACGGGCACTGTCTCTATCTACAATATAGTAAACAGGGGGAGCCTGGTCTATGCTATCACTTTATAAACATGCTTATCTACTCTCCCCGAGGCTCCACTCCTCTTGTCCTCCTGGAATCTAACCTTCTCGAACTTTCCTCTCCCCTCATATACTCTCCATGATGTCATGATCCCTTGACAACACAGGGTGGGGCCCGGTACACACTAACCATACTAGTAACCCTTTAGAGGGGGGGATCACACACACACACACACACACACACACACACACACACACACACACACACACACACACACACACACACACACACACACACACACACACACACACACACACACTACATATAGTGTTGAGAAAAAAATTGTGAACCCCTTAGTATTTTCGCATATTTCAAATCTAAAATGGTTATTAGATCTTAATCTAAGTCCTAATAATAGATAAGGATAACCTGATCAAATAAACGACACAAAAACATGACACTTTCCCCACATTTATTTATCCACAAATGATTCAACATTCAATATCCGTGTGTGAGAAAGTGTGTTACCCCTAATTCTAATGATCCCCTTTCATTTTGCTGATAAAACCAGGGTTTCACTCTTACTTATGCACATACCCCGACTCTTTAATTACCCGAGGTTTGTCTAATTCCTACTGCACAGCATTTTGTTTCTGAATTCCCAGAATCCCTTGCTGCAGTGGAAGCACTGTGTGCTCCTTCGCATGTCGTTTCCCAGAATCCCTTGCTGCAGTGGAAGCACTGTACGCTCATTCGCATGTCGTTTCCCAGAATCCCTTGCTGCAGTGGAAGCACTGCACGCTCACTCGCATGCCTTTTCCCAGAATCCCTTGCTGCAGTGGGAGCACTGTATGCTAGGTGATAATGGTTGAATGGCAGGGTTGCAGACCTGTCTAAGACATGTGAATGTGCTCACAAGTGATATTGTTATTCATTTAAAAATAATAATAATAATAATTTTGTTTCAAAACACATAGAATTGTAGAGAATGAGACACACATAGCATCAATCTGTCTGTCATTATTATTCATACATGCATTAATGCAGAATCACAGATATACATAGAGATATATAACTCTGCAGCCTGCAGGTCTTAATGTTGATATTGATCTAACTTATTTTATAATATAAGAGTAATTGTAGTTCATTTCACCTTATATAGACTCTGCAGTTTTTCTCTGCTTGTTTTTTCTGTTTCTTGATACTCAAAACTGCTCTACAATGCACGTCATCTGTTTATATTGTAATCTTTAAAGCTGCAGACAAAGCAATTATCCTACAGGGGGTTTAAAAAAAAAAAATCAGTTTTGTACTACAAGAAAATACTTGTAGTATTTAAAAAAACAAAAAAACAACAACAACTCTGAATTACATATTTAACGTATTACAATGTAACAAGCATTTTTTGTTTCTATAGCAACCATTTACAAAGTCACATCCCCTTCCTCTTCTGAAACAGGCTCTTGGCACACCCCTTTTTGAGCCCTGCCCTCTCTCTAGCAGTGCGCCAATTGTATCTAGTGCCTGCCTGGTCACATGATCTTCCCCACAGAACTTTGCATCTTTGGTCCTCTCCTGCAGCACTGACGGCCATTTAATGAACCCCCCCGAGCCGAATCTTCGCCGACCGATCGCAGGAGAACGGATCGATCGGCAACTCAGCTAATTACTGATCATTATGTGGATTGTAGTGATGCGCATATTAAAGGGAGGGGGGGGGGGAATAAAATGGCAGCTGGGACTGCGGCTTTAATATAATTATTTTTAAATGTGCCTGGTTTTTGGCGCTGTCTCCTGTAGTTGCAGCCGTGACTCTTGCCGTCCTGTACGTAATGTGCCTTTCTGTTACTCTGCTCCTTCCGCCTGTTGTTCTTTGTTACAATTGGTAAAGTTGTTCTTGTTGTCAACGCTGGAAGTTTTTTTTTCTGCCACCCGCGCGTTTTGCCGTCATGACGCTCGATGCATCACGATGCGTGTTGACGTCACTATCGTACGGGGTTCATTTAAGGGTTTGAGTGGTTAGGGGTATTAGGGTAAGGGCGTAGGGCATTAGGGTAAGGGCTTAGGGTAGGAGTATTAGGGTAAGGGCTTACATAGGGTAGGGGTATTAGGGTAAGGGCTTAGGGTAGGGGTATTAGGGTAAGGGCTTAGGGTAGGAGTATTAGGATAAGGGCTTACATAGGGTAGGGGTATTAGGGTAAGGGCTTAGGGTAGGGGTATTAGGGTAAGGGCTTACATAGGGTAGGAGTATTAGGATAAGGGCTTACATAGGGTAGGGGTATTAGGGTAAGGGCTTAGTGTAGGAGTATTAGGGTAAGGGCTTAAGGTAGGAGTATTAGGGTAAGGGCTTAGGGTAGGAGTATTAGGGTAAGGGCTTAGGGTAGGAGTATTAGGGTAAGGGCTTAGGGTAGGAGTATTAGGGTAAGGGCTTACATAGGGTAGGGTTATTAGGGTAAGGGCTTAGGGTAGGAGTATTAGGGTAAGGGCTTAGGGTAGGAGTATTAGGGTAAGGGCTTACATAGGGTAGGGGTATTAGGGTAAGGGATTAGGGTAGGGGTATTAGGGTAAGGGCTTAGGGTACGAGTATTAGGGTAAGGGCTTAGGGTAGGGGTATTAGGGTAAGGGCTTAGGGTAGGAGTATTAGGGTAAGGGCTTAGGGTAGGGGTATTAGGGTAAGGGCTTAGGGTAGGAGTATTAGGGTAAGGGCTTAGGGTAGGGTTTTTTAGAAGTGAAGGTAGCGGGTTTTAGGGTAAGGGGTTAGGGTAGAGGTCTTTTAGTGGTTAGGGCAAGGATTTAGGGTAAGAGCTTAGGGTTGGGGGTATTAGGGTAAGGGGTTAGGGTAGGGGGCATTAGGGTAAGGGTTTAGGGTGGGGGTTTATGGTAAGGGCTTAGGATAGGGGGTTTAGAATAAGGGGTTAGGGTAAGGGTTTAGGGTAAGGGCTTAGGGGTATTAGGGTAAGGGGGTAGGGTAGGAGGTTTTAGGGTAAGGGGTTAGGGTAGGGGGTATTATGGTAAGGGGGTAGGGTAGGAGGTTTTAGGATAAGGGGTTAGGGTAGGGGGTATTAGGGTAAGGGGTTAGGGTAGGGGGTTTAGGGTAAGGGCTTAGGGTAGGAGGTTTAGGGTAAGGGGTTAGGGTAGGGGGTATTAGGGTAAGGGGGTAGGGTAAGGGGTATTAGGGTAGGGGGTTTAGGGTAGGGGGTTTAGGGTAAGGGGTTAGGGTAGGGAGTTTAGGATAAGGGGTAAGGGTAGGGGGTATTAGGGTAAAGGGTTAGGGTAGGGTTTTTTAGGGTAGCGTGTTTTAGGGCTGGGGGTATTAATGTAAGAGCTTAGGGTAGGAGGTTTAGTATAAGGTGTTAGGGTAGGTGGTGTTAGGATAAGGTGTTAGGGTAGGGGGTGTTAGGGTAAGGGGTTAGGGTAAGGGGTATTAGTATAAGGGGTTAGGGTAGGGGGTTTAGGGTAAGGGCTTAGGGTAGGAGGTTTAGGGTAAGTGTTTAGGGTAAGGGCTTTTAGGATAAGGGTTTAGGGTAAGGGTTTAGGGTAAGGGCTTAGGGTACGGGCATAGGGTTTAGGTAAGGGGTTTCGGGTTTAAGTAAGGGTTTAGGGTAAGGGGTATTAGGGTAAGGGGTTAGGGTAGGGGGTATTAGGGTAAGGGTTTAGGGTAGGGGGTTTAGGGTAAGGGGTTAGGGTAGGGGGTGTAGGGTAAGGGGTTAGGGTAGGGGGTTTAGGATAAGGGGTTAGGGTAGGGGGTATTAGGGTAAGGGGTTAGGGTAGGGGGTATTAGGGTAGGGGGTTAGGGTAGGAGGTTTAGGGTAAGGGGTTAGGGTAGGGGGTTTAGGATAAGGGGTTAGGGTAGGTGGTATTAAGGTAGGGGGTTTTAGGATAGCGTGTTTTAGGGCCGGGGGTTTTAGGGTAAAAGCTTAGGGTAGTGGGTTTAGGATAAGGGGTTAGGGTAAGGGGTGTTAGGGTAAGGGGATAGGGTAGGGGGTATTAGGATAAGGGGTTATGGTAGGCGGTTTAGGGTAAGGGCTTAGGGTAGGAGGTTTAGGGTAAGGGTTTAGGGTAAAGGCTTAGTGTAGGGGGTATTAGGGTAAGGGGTTTGGGTAGGGGGTATTAGGATAAGGGGTTTGGGTAGGGGGTATTAGGATAAGGGGTTAGGGTAAGGGGTATTAGTATAAGGGGTTAGGGTAGGGGGTTTAGGGTAAGGGCTTAGGGTAGGAGGTTTAGGGTAAGTGTTTAGGGTAAGGGCTTTTAGGATAAGGGTTTAGGGTAAGGGCTTAGGGTAAGGGCTTAGGGTACGGGCATAGGGTTTAGGTAAGGGTTTAGGGTAAGGGGTATTAGGGTAAGGGGTTAGGGCAGGAGGTTTAGGGTAAGGGGTTAGGGTAGGGGGTTTAGGATAAGGGGTTAGGGTAGGGGGTATTAGAGTAAGGGGTTAGGGTAGAGGGTATTAGGGTAGGGGGTTGGGGTAGGAGGTTTAGGGTAAGGAGTTAGGGTAGGGGGTTTAGGATAAGGGGTTAGGGTAGGGGGTATTAGGGTAAGAGGTTAGGATAAGGGGTTAGGGTAGGGGGTATTAGGGTAAGGGGTTAGGGTAGGGGGTTTAGGATAAGGGGTTAGGGTAGGGTGTATTAGGTTAAGGGGTTAGGGTAGGGGGTTTAGGATAAGGGGTTAGGGTAGGGGGTTTAGGATAAGGGGTTAGGGTAGGTGGTATTAAGGTAGGGTTTTTTAGGGTAGCGTGTTTTAGGGCCGGGGTTTTTAGGGTAAAAGCTTAGGGTAGTGGGTTTAGGATAAGGGGTTAGGGTAAGGGGTGTTAGGGTAAGGGGATAGAGTAGGGGGTATTAGGATAAGGGGTTAGGGTAGGGGGTTTTAGGGTAAGGATTTAGGGTAAGGGGTTAGGGTAGGAGGTTTAAGATAAGGGGTTAGGGTAGGGGGTGTTAGGGTAAGGGGTTAGGTAGGGGTTTTTAGGGTAGCGTGTTTTAGGGCCGGGGGTTTTAGGGTAAAAGCTTAGGGTAGTGGGTTTAGGATAAGGGGTTAGGGTAAGGGGTGTTAGGGTAAGGGGATAGGGTAGGGGGTATTAGGATAAGGGGTTAGGGTAGGGGGTTTTAGGGTAAGGATTTAGGGTAAGGGGTTAGGGTAAGAGGTTTAAGATAAGGGGATAGGGTAGGGGGTATTAGGATAAGGGGTTAGGGTAGGGGGTTTTAGGGTAAGGGGTTAGGGTAGGAGGTTTAGGATAAGGGGTTAGGGTATTGGGGTTTAGTATAAGGGGTTAGGGTAGGAGGTTTTAGGATAAGGGGTTAGGGTAGGAGGTTTAGTATAAGGGGTTAGGGTAAAGGGTGTTAGGGTAAGGGGTTAGGGTAGGGGGTATTAGGATAAGGGGTTAGGGTAGGGTTTTTTTTAGGAAAAGGGGTTAGAGTAAGGGGTATTAGTATAAGGGGTTAGGGTAAGGGCTTTTAGGATGAGGGTTTAGGGTAAGGGCTTAGGGTAAGGGCTTTTAGGATGAGGGTTTAGGGTAAGGGCTTAGGGTAAGGGCTTAGGGTACGGGCATAGGGTAGGGGGTTTAGGTAAGGGTTTAGGGTAAGGGGTATTAGGGTAAGGGTTTAGGGTAGGGGGTATTAGGGTAAGGGTTTAGGGTAGTGAGTTTAGGGTAAGGGCTTAGGGAAGGGCATAGGGTAAGGGGTTTAGGTAAGGGCTTAGGGTAGGGTTTTTTAGGATAAAGGGTTAGGGTAGGGGGTATTAAGGTAAGAGGTTAGGGTAGGAGGTTTAGGTAAGGGGTTAGGGTAAGGTCTTAGGGTAGGGGGTTTAGGATAAGGGGTTAGGTTTGGGGGTTAGGGTAAAGGCTTAGGATAGGGGGTTCAGGTAAGGGATTAAGGTAGGGGTATTAGGGTAAGGGGTTAGGGTAGGGGTTTAGGGTAAGGTCTTAAGGTAGGGGGTTTAGGATAAGGGGTTAGGGTAAGAGCACACGGTTATTACATACAGCACAAGCTGCCTGGCACACGGTTATTACATATAGCACACGCTGTCTGGCACACGGTTATTACATACAGCACACGCTGCCTGGCACACGGATATTACATACAGCACACGTTGCCTGGCACACAGTAATTACATACAGCACACGTTGCCTGGCACACGGATATTACATACAGCACACGTTGCCTGGTACACGGTTATTACATACAGCACAAGCTGCCTGGCACACGGTTATTACATATAGCACACGCTGTCTGGCACACGGTTATTACATACAGCACACGCTGCCTGGCACACGGATATTACATACAGCACACGTTGCCTGGCACACAGTAATTACATACAGCACACGTTGCCTGGCACACGGATATTACATACAGCACACGTTGCCTGGTACACGGTTATTACATACAGCACACGCTGCCTGGCACATGGTTATTACATACAGCACACGCTGCCTGGCACACGGTTATTACATACAGCACACGCTGCCTGGCACACGGTTATTATATACAGCACACGCCGCCTGGCACACGGTTATTACATACAGCACACGCTGCTTGGCACACGGTTATTACATACAGCACACGCTGCCTGGCACACGGTTATTACATACAGCACACGCTGCCTGGCACACGGTTATTATATACAGCACACGCCGCCTGGCACACGGTTATTACATACAGCACACGCTGCCTGGCACACGGTTATTACATACAGCACACGCTGCCTGGCACACGGTTATTACATACAGCACACGCTGCTTGGCACACGGTTATTACATACAGCACACGCTGCCTGGCACACGGATATTACATACAGCACACGCTGCCTGGCACACGGTTATTACATACAGCACACGCTGCCTGGCACACGGTTATTACATACAGCACACGCTGCCTGGCACACGGTTATTACATACAGCACACGCTGCTTGGCACACAGTAATTACATACAGCACACGTTGCCTGGCACACGGATATTACATACAGCACACGTTGCCTGGTACACGGTTATTACATACAGCACAAGCTGCCTGGCACACGGTTATTACATATAGCACACGCTGTCTGGCACACGGTTATTACATACAGCACACGCTGCCTGGCACACGGATATTACATACAGCACACGTTGCCTGGCACACAGTAATTACATACAGCACACGTTGCCTGGCACACGGATATTACATACAGCACACGTTGCCTGGCACACGGATATTACATACAGCACACGCTGCCTGGCACACGGTTATTACATACAGCACACGCTGCCTGGCACACGGTTATTACATACAGCACACGCTGCCTGGCACACGGTTATTACATACAGCACACGCTGCTTGGCACACAGTAATTACATACAGCACACGTTGCCTGGCACACGGATATTACATACAGCACACGTTGCCTGGTACACGGTTATTACATACAGCACAAGCTGCCTGGCACACGGTTATTACATATAGCACACGCTGTCTGGCACACGGTTATTACATACAGCACACGCTGCCTGGCACACGGATATTACATACAGCACACGTTGCCTGGCACACAGTAATTACATACAGCACACGTTGCCTGGCACACGGATATTACATACAGCACACGTTGCCTGGTACACGGTTATTACATACAGCACACGCTGCCTGGCACATGGTTATTACATACAGCACACGCTGCCTGGCACACGGTTATTACATACAGCACACGCTGCCTGGCACACGGTTATTATATACAGCACACGCCGCCTGGCACACGGTTATTACATACAGCACACGCTGCCTGGCACACGGTTATTACATACAGCACACGCTGCCTGGCACACGGTTATTACATACAGCACACGCTGCCTGGCACACGGTTATTATATACAGCACACGCCGCCTGGCACACGGTTATTACATACAGCACACGCCGCCTGGCACACGGTTATTACATACAGCACACGCTGCCTGGCACACGGTTATTACATACAGCACACGCTGCCTGGCACACGGTTATTACATA
This sequence comes from Ascaphus truei, assembly GCF_040206685.1. NCBI lineage: Eukaryota > Metazoa > Chordata > Amphibia > Anura > Ascaphidae > Ascaphus > Ascaphus truei. The sequence goes on from NC_134502.1 coordinate 25,355,047, forward strand.
CAGCACACGCAGCCTGGCACACGGTTATTACATACAGCACACGCTGCCTGGCACACGGTTATTACATACAGCACACGCTGCCTGGCACACGGTTATTACAAACAGCACACGCTGCCTGGCACACGGTTATTACATAAAGCACACGTTGCCTGGCACACGGTTATTAAATACAGCACACACTGCCTGGCACACGGATATTACATACAGCACACGCTGCCTGGCACACGGGTATTACATACAGCACACGCTGCCTGGCACACGGTTATTACATACAGCACACGGTAATTACATACAGCACACGCTGCCTGGCACACGGTTATTACATACAGCAAACGCTGCCTGGCACACGGTTATTACATACAGCACACGCTGCCTGGCACACGGTTATTACATACAGCACACGGTAATTACATACAGCACACGCTGCCTGGCACACGGTTATTACATACAGCAAACGCTGCCTGGCACACGGTTATTACATACAGCACACGCTGCCTGGCACACGGTTATTACATACAGCACACGGTAATTACATACAGCACACGCTGCCTGGCACACGGTTATTACATACAGCACACGCTGCCCGGCACACGGTTATTACATACAGCACACGCTGCCTGGCACACGGTTATTACATAAAGCACACGCTGCCTGGCACACGGTTATTACATACAGCACACGCTGTCTGGCACACGGTTATTACATACAGCACACGCTGCCTGGCACACGGTTATTACATAAAGCACACGCTGCCTGGCACAGGGTTATTACATACAGCACACGCCGCCTGGCACACGATTATTACATACAGCACACGCTGCCTGGCACTGTGGCACACTGTTATTACATACAGCATACGCCGCCTGGCACACGGTTATTACATACAGCACACGCTGCCCGGCACACGGTCATTACATACAGCACACGCTTGCGAGCACACGGTTATTACATACAGCACACGCTGCCTGGCACACGGTTATTACATACAGAACACGCTGCCTGGCACACGGTTATTACACACAGCACAAGCCGTCTGGCACACGGTTATTACATACAGCACACGCCGCCTGGCACACGGTTATTACATACAGCACACGCCGCCTGGCACACGGTTATTACACACAGCACACGCCGCCTGGCATACGGTTATTACACACAGCACACCGCCTGGCACACGATTATTACATACAGCACACGCTGCCTGGCACACGGTTATTACACACAGCACAAGCCGCCTGGCACACGGTTATTACATACAGCACACGCCGCCTGGCACACAGTTATTACATACAGCACACGCTGCCTGGCACACGGTTATTACATACAGCACATGCTGCCTGGCACACGGTTATTACATACAGCACACGCTGCCTGGCACACGGTTATTACACACAGCACACGCCGCCTGGCACACGGTTATTACATACAGCACACGCCGCCTGGCACATGGTTATTACATACAGCACACGCTGCCTGGCACACGGTTATTACACACAGCACATGCTGCCTGGCACACGGTTATTACATACAGCACACGCCGCCTGGCACACGGTTATTACATACAGCACACGCTGCCTGGCACACGGTTATTACATACAGCACACGCCGCATGGCACACGGTTATTACACACAGCACACGCCGCCTGGCATACGGTTATTACATACAGCACACGCCGCCTGGCACACGGTTATTACATACAGCACACGCTGCCTAGCACACGGTTATTACATACAGCACACGCTGCCTGGCACACGGTTATTACATACAGCACACGCTGCCGGGCACACGGTTATTACATACAGCACACGCCGCCTGGCACACGGTTATTACATACAGCACACGCTGCCTGGCACACGGTTATTACATACAGCACACGCCGCCTGGCACACAGTTATTACATACAGCACATGCTGCCCGGCACACGGTTATTACATACTGCACACGCCGCCTGGCACACGGTTATTACACACAGCACACGCTGCCTGGCACACGGGTATTACATACAGCACACGCTGCTTGGCACACGGTTATTACATACAGCACACGCTGCCTGGCACACGGTTATTACATACAGCACACGCTGCCTGGCAAACGGGTATTACATACAGCACACGCTGCCTGGCACACGGGTATTACATACAGCACACGCTGCCTGGCACACGGGTATTACATACAGCACACGCTGCCTGGCACACGGGTATTACATACAGCACACGCTGCCCAGCACATGAACAAACCCAATTGAGCTACTTTTTTGATCCTTATATGTTGGCCCATAATTCCCTATCCGCTGGGTGTATCTCTTCCATCCACCGAGTGTCAGCACTGTCCTGTTATATACACCGTATCGCACAGATATATCACACTGCCACTACTAGGACTGGACACAAGGGTAACAGAGACTGGCAACTGTACATGCAATAACATGTTACAGGGGCAATAAGGCACTCAGGAGGCGGGTTACTGCAGTAACATGTTACAGGGGCAATAAGGCACTCAGGAGCCGGGTTACTGCAATAACATGTTACAGGGGCAATAAGGCACTCAGGAGGCGGGTTACTGCAATAACATGTTACAGGGGCAATAAGGCACTCAGGAGCCGGGTTACTGCAATAACATGTTACAGGGGCAATAAGGCACTCAGGAGGCGGGTTACTGCAGTATCATGTTACAGGGCCAATAAGGCACTCAGGAGGCGGGTTACTGCAATAACATGTTACAGGGACAATAAGGCACTCAGGAGCCAGGTTTCTGCAATAACATGTTACAGGGGCAATAAGGCACTCAGGAGGCGGGTTACTTCAATAACATGTTACAGGGGCAATTAGGCACTCAGGAGGCAGGTTACTGCAATAACATGTTACAGGGGCAATAAGGCACTCAGGATCCGGGTTACTGCAATAACATGTTACAGGGGCAATAAGGCACTCAGGAGGCGGGTTACTGCAATAACATGTTACAGGGGCAATAAGGCACTCAGGAGGCGGGTTACTGCAATAACATGTTACAGGGGCAATAAGGCACTCAGGAGGCGGGTTACTGCAATAACATGTTACAGGGGCAATAAGGCACTCAGGAGGCGGGTTACTGCGATAACATGTTACAGGGGCAATAAGGCACTCAGGAGGCGGGTTACTGCGATAACATGTTACAGGGGCAATAAGGCACTCAGGAGGCGGGTTACTGCGATAACATGTTACAGGGGCAATAAGGCACTCAGGAGGCGGGTTACTGCGATAACATGTTACAGGGGCAATAAGGCACTCAGGAGGCGGGTTACTGCGATAACATGTTACAGGGGCAATAAGGCACTCAGGAGGCGGGTTACTGCGATAACATGTTACAGGGGCAATAAGGCACTCAGGAGGCGGGTTACTGCAATAACATGTTACAGGGGCAATAAGGCACTCAGGAGGCGGGTTACTGCAATAACATCTGTAGCCCTGTTTCCTAGTGAATACAGAATGCTACCAATGCTGTCTTACCTGTGGGCTCGCAGAGCCTAAGCCTCCGCTTACCAAGTGCAGCGCCTCCACCTGCGATGGCTCCCAGCAGAGCGGGAGTGGTTCCTCACAGGACAATAATACAATACAACGCACACAGCATATAAAAGAAACAGTGGCTTTACTTCCGGTAACCCTAACCATGCATGTCATTCATTTACGTATCGCTCTACTAGGAGACACGATAGCTAACGCGACCCTTCACCGTGTGCCCACGCTGTGTCCAATTCCCACACACCACAACCGCACCCCTCAAAGAAAGGTATGTGTGTGTGTGACTGCGCAGCCACTTATGTACTGATATCATAGTTGGTGCACTTAGGAAGGTTACCTGCCGAGCGAATCCTGCGCTCGGGCCTGCAAACAGACTTCGCAAAGGATCCGACGACTCAGATGTGACGATGGTACCTTCCGGGACGATCCCACCCGGTTGCTGCTCCTGTGCTTGAAGAGGTCTGGTCCCAAACCTCTGTGATGATGCCGCGACAGTCTCTGGGTCTTGACGCGTCCCTCACTAATGTGACAGGTTCCTATACTAGGGCCTGTCCCTACTTTAACTCTATACTGACTGTGACTCGGGGCGTAACTGGGCCTGGGTGTATCGGGGCCTAGTGTAGAGGCTACTTGCCTCTCTACACGCAGAGCTCCTACCTCTTCTCTCCTAGCGTGCTCCCCTGCGCAACCTCCTATATCTCTTCCTACCGCAATCCTGTCGCCCTGTTGGCTCCCTGGCGTCACCTGGTCTCGCTGAGGCTCCTGGGACTTGTAGTCGCCGACTCTACGCCTCCTCTGATTGGTCCATGCTTCGCAGGCTACCGCAACCCCTGGTGCGCATGCGCGACCTCTCCTCTGTCGCAGTCGCCAACGGGGCTCACGGCGCATGCGCGAGTACCCAGAAATGGCGGCGCCCTGAACACTCGGCTGCCGCGGAGCCTCCGGTGCACCGGAGCTCTCCCTGCACACTCTGCAACCTTCCATTATTCTCCCATTGCAGCGGAGGTAAGGGTGACCTTGGGGAACCTGGCTACATCCTCCCCCCCCGTGGAATCCAACGTTCCCGCTTGGAATATCATAACAATAACTTTGCACACAGGTTATATAATAAAATGCATGAAAAACGATACATATCACACTCTACATAAGATTATACATTTCACTGAACATAACGATAACAGATTTCACTCTGCTGAGACTCATAATGGGGTGCCCCGAACTGATCATAGGTCATCCTCATTGGAGGCTGCCCGACTCTCCGACTCCTTCGGAGCTGTTCTTCGGTCACTCCCACGGGAGAGTGACTGCTATAGTCCTGAGGCTCAGCCTCTTCCCTTGAGGGGATTACAGTCTCTGCGTAGTCATTGGAAGGCACAAAACATGGACTCTGTGGGTCCAAAGAAAAATTCTCGGGAGCCACCGTATTAGGCGTTTGGTTACCGAGCCCTTTACCCGTAGCTCCTCCGGGAGATGCTCGTCGAGTTTAAGGACCCCTTTGAGAGGGCCCCTCTTGGGGATCTTCAGAGGTGGTATCATTACCAGTCTCTAGACCAACCTCACACGGGTTCGGTTCCCCGTCCAATGGAGTAGCTGATATTTCTGGTTCATCCTCTCCCACTTGTGGGATAGGAAGCAAATGGTTCCTGTGCCATACCTTTACTCGGCCCTCGGAGTCCTTGATACGGTAGACCGGGAGGCCAGGCATCTGAGACTCTACTTCATAGACACCTTCTCGCCACCGGTCAGCTAGCTTATGTTTTCCCGGTACTCCCAAGTTGCGGAGAAGTACAGCATCACCCGGGCGAATGTCCCGGTGTTTGACCGTGTGGTCGTAGCGTTTCTTATTTCCAGCATTCAATTTCTCCATAGATTTTTCGGCCTGCTGATAAGCCCGTTGCAAATTCTCTTGCAGCCGCTTCACATGCTTGAAATGATTGGCGTTGTGAACTCCATCCGTGCAGACCCTCAGTCGTATATCCACCGGCAGTCGGGCTTCTCTCCCGAACATCAGGAAGTAGGGAGAGAATCCAGTAGATTCATGTCTAGTGCAATTGTAAGCGTGTGCTAACGTTTCTACATGTCGGCTCCACTCTGTCTTTTGCACGCCAGTTAGGGTCCCTAACATGTCTAGTAGGGTACGATTGAACGGTTCGGTCAGGGCATCTCCTTCAGGGTGGTACGGAGTGGTTCGTGATTTAGTGATATTCAAAATCTTTAACAACTCTCGAATTAATTTGCTCTCAAAGTCTCTACCTTGGTCAGAATGTAGTCTGTTGGGAAGGCCATAGTGTATGAAGTATTTCTCCCACAGGACTTTGGATACAGTGATGGCTTTCTGGTCCTTTGTCGAGAAGGCTTGGGCGTACCTGGTGTAATGATCTGTGATAACCAGTACTTTACATATTCCCTGGCTATCCTGCTCAATACACAGGAAGTCCATGCACACTAAATCCATGGGGCCCGAGCTTTTTAGATGTCCCATTGGGGCTGCTCTTGTGGGGAGAGTCTTGCGTTGAATGCACCTGCTGCATCGTCGACAATGACGTTCCACCGCCTCTCTCATTTTTGGCCAGAAGAACCTATCTCTCACGAGCCACAAGGTTTTATCGATGCCGAGATGACCATATTCATCATGTAGTGACCTTAGTACCAAGTGTTGTAGCATCTTACGGAGGACCAGTTGTCGCCTACTTGGGTGATTATGATAATTCACGACTCTATACAGTAGATTATCACGCATCTCGAACTTGTCCGCTTCCCTCATATGGATGCCCACCACATCATTAGGGGCGTGCTTCAGTAGGTCTGTACGATATTTCTGGATAGCATAGCGTATAGTGCCAGCTATCGAGTCGCGGACCTGTTAGCGCACCATATCTTTCCAGGATATAATCTTGTCAGGAGTAATGTGCATTCCGCTGGGGTCACAGTACGCAGCCGGGATGGCTTTGGATGCACACCCTAGAGAGTCCGCCACTCTTAGTTCGGAGAACGCCACTTGATCATCGACGATGACCGCAGTACAGCACATGGCCCGCATACCGGGTCCGGGAATCTCCTCCCATTGGTCATCGTCTGGAGTGGCGTCCAGCCCCGGTCTTCTGGATAGGGCATCGGCTCCCACATTCAGGGGACCAGGTTTGTATTTCAGGGTGAAATTGTAGCTGAAGAGCGCTGCCAACCAACGATGGCCAGCCGCGTCCAGTTTAGCTGAAGTCATAATGTACGTAAGGGGATTATTGTCTGTCCGCACTTCGAAAGCAACTCCATAGAGGTAGTCGTGGAGCTTGTCCACTATAGCCCATTTTAAGGCAAGAAATTCTAACTTATGTACTGTATAGTTTTGTTTGCTGGGAGTCAGACTGCGACTGATGTAGGCGACCGTCCGAAGCCCCGCTGGGTGCTTCTGATGTAACACCGCACCTAGTCCGTTGAGGCTAGCGTCCACATGTAGGATATAGGGCTGCTCTGGATCAGCATAGGCTAACACCGGGGCAGCCGTCAAGCTCTGTTTTAGGCCCAGGAAGGCCTGCTCACACTCAGGAGTCCACTTGTCACCGAATGATTGCCGGGCGGAGGTCGCCTTACGTCCAGTATCCTCCGGATATATTTTAAGGAGATTGTTGAGTGGTTTTGCACGACGGAAATATCCCTCCACGAACCGACGATAGTACCCGCAGAACCCCAGGAAAGAGCGCAGTTCTACAACATTATCGGGTCGCGGCCAGTTTACTACAGCTTCTATTTTGGCTGGGTCAGTGGCTATTCCGTCGGCGGACACGATATGTCCCACATAGGTCACTGAGGTTCTACAGAATCGGCACTTGTCCAAGGACAACTTGGGTCCTTCTTTGGCGAGGCGGTCGAGTACTTTCAGGAGTCTTGTCTCGTGTTCCTCCAGAGTTCTTCCAAAGACGATAATGTCATCCAGATACACTACAAATTGGAAGGTTAATGCTGCACTCCCCAACAAAGAAAATGATAATAAATACCGGTGCTCCTGGTTCATTAAATTTTTTCATAAGCAGAAATCCGTAGTACCCAGGCTCTTCCTTCCTCGTCCAGATACACTAAACATTCTCTTGGATTCATATCTCCCAATGTTTTTTCCATTAGTCTTTGGAAGGTGGCTGGTGCCACACAAATGCCCTGCGGCATACGGGTGAACTGATAGAACCCCAACGCACAGATGAAAGCAGTTTTCTCTTGATCCTCAGAGCTCATGGGCACTTGATAGCAGCCTGATCTTAAATCCAACACACTGAACCATTGGCTCCCATTGAGAGCATTCAGGATCTCTTCTTTGCGGGGAAGGTTATACTGATCAGGGATCGTGTGATTATTCAAGGTCCTATAATCCACACACAGTCTCATAGTCCCATTCTTCTTCCTCACCACCACAATGGGGGACGCATAGGGGCTCCTTGACTCCGTGACAATCCCAGCCTCTTCCATCTCATGGATCACAGCCCGCACATCATCGACATTTATTTATTTATAAAATATTTTACCAGGAAGTAATACATTGAGAGTTACCTCTCGTTTTCAAGTATGTCCTGGGCACAGAGTTAAGACAAATAATACATGGTTACAAGTACAGTTACATAAATGAACAGGGTATACATTATATACAAGACATTGCGTGCACAGTTAAAGAAAATATATATTATGAGCGTATGAAACAGTTACAGACCAGGTTAAAATGTGAGACAGCCTTAGATTTGAAAGAACTTAAACTGGTGGTGGATATGAGAGTCTCTGGTAGGTTGTTCCAGTTTTGGGGTGCACGGAAGGAGAAGGAGAAACGGCCGGATACTTTGTTGAGCCTTGGGACCATGAACAGTCTTTTGGAGTCTGATCTCAGGTGATAAGTGCTGCAAGTGGTAGGGGTGAGGAGCTTGTTCAGGTAGCTGGGTAGCTGGCCCATGAAGAATTTAAAGGCAAGACAGGAAAGGTGAACTTTGCGCCTAGACTCTAGTGTTGACCAATCTAGTTCTTTGAGCATTTCGCAGTGATGTGTGTTGTAGTTGCATTGGAGAACAAAACGACAAATTGAATTGTAGAGGGTGTCAAGTTTGCTAAGGTGGGTTTGAGGTGCCGAGCCATATACTGTGTCTCCATAGTCAATAATTGGCATTAGCATCTGCTGTGCGATACACTTTCATCCCTAGGGGCGATGTGCCGGGAGCGCTCACGAAAGGGAGTCGTATCATTCAGGCGAATAGTATGCTGGGCACTGCGACTGCACCCCACATCCATCTTGCCAGTAGAGAAAACTTCGCGTCGGTCCTCCAACTTGTCCCTTAGTCTCTCTCCACTCATCGGGCAGTCCAGACGACAAAAGTGGAAGTCTAGACCTTCGTTGGAGTCTCGGGCTCGAGCTGAGTTGACGTGGAAGGGTTCTTCTACTAAGCTGACCGGATAAATTCGACCCAATTTCTGTCCAGCATCTATAGCCATGATGAAGGGGGACAGATTCTGTACCGACACATATGTTCGACGAGGGATGGCGGATGCCCAATCCCGAAACTCAGGTATTATTCGGTACCCTCTTCGGACGTCCTCTTCGGGAGTGCTCTCCAAGCAGAAGAGATGCTCGGTGTCTTCGCGATCGGTATATGAACACCAGGCGGGCATCCGCTGCTCTCCTCCTGGCGGAATTTCAGTCAGGCCGGCTCGACCGCAGAATAACAGTCCATAACTTTGAGGAATAATGGCTGTGGAGTCTTCGTTCACCTGGATAAGTTGTAGCACTAGGTGGAAACTTCTTGGGGGATGGGCTCCGGTCGCGACATTCTCCCACCCGGCAGTCATAGAATAGATGTCCTTTTCTTCCACACTTATAGCACGCCAGGTCACGGGACGGCGTACGACGGTTGTAAGGGGAAGAGGCCCTCCCGGAGTACTTCGGTCGCTCCGACACGGTTTTGTCCGGGGTGTCCTCTTTCTTCTCACTAGCTCCCTTATTCTTGGGGGTGGAGGATCCTTTAGGTTTCTGAGGAGAATGAAGCAATAGATGAGCCTCGTGTTCCTTAACTTGCTGTAATAACCCCGTGAACGTAGGGGGGCTCCCTCGGGTGAGGTTATCACGAATCATGTTGGCAATGGGGTGAGTGGGACTGGAACCCCGCAGGTACTGTTTACGAAGATACTCATCCATCTGGGAGGCCACAACGAATTTGTGGTGAAGTAGGGGTCCCAACGCTATCTGCACACGATGGATAAAGGCCGACAATTCCTCCCCTTCCTTTTGGGTGATGGCATAGTACTTGGCCCACAGGGCTCCATCGTCTTCTGCCGCTCCATAGTCCTCCGTCAGAAATTCCACTATCATCCGAGAGGTTAAGTCAGGGTTTTGCTCCCGGTGGATACTGACCAGAGTAGAACCTGGGGGTCTCAGACATTCCATGATGCGCTGACGTTTGACAGTGTCTGTACATGACCATTCCTCCATTACGCCCCGGGTGTGCTCTGTCCAAGGTTCTATCCCGTCTTCTCCCGTGGGGACGGGCAGGGTTCCAGAGAAGGCCTTCAGCTTCCTGTAATTTTGAGAGTGAGAGGCCAGGGTTAGTGCTTCGACTAAGGGTGGTAGACTGGGCGGGGAAGCCAGCTGGCTTATCTTTTCTGTAAGCTTTTGTAGCATATCTCTACACAGTTCCGCTTCCTCTGACGCACTGGAGCCAGGACAACTGAACTCCGACCGACAACTACCGGCTTTACTTTCGGGGTAGGTAACCGGTACTGGTGTATGACACTCTCCTTGGGGCCCTTCGGTTGGTGTGTCCCATGGGGGTAGATGAATGGGCTTCCGCCTGGTGGGGAGTTAGGGAGCTGCAGGCACTGGGGGGCGGCCGGCTCCAGAACAACTAGGTCTCTACGACAGTCCACGAGCAAGGTATTCCACTTAGAATCTTTGTCTATTAGGACATCCACCAGGCGAGCTTTAGAAAATCCCGGTAACTGTCTTAGGCTCGTTTGCAACATCTCTAACGTTAAGGCCATAGGTACTTGACTTATGGCTACCACGCGGCGGGCGTGTGCATCTGCCGCGCCCAGTTGCGCACGCTTTGACGCGAGGGGAGAGTCATTCTTAACCGATATTTGCGGAAATTTTAATTCTTGGGCACCCAGGTCTTACTCTCAGCAGCGCCCCCAAATGTAGCCCTGTTTCCTTGTGAATACAGAATGCTGTCTAACCTGTGGGCTTGCAGGGCCTAAGCCTCCGCCACGGAGAGCCTGGGGCGATAAGCCTCCAGTGCACCGGAGCGCTCCCTGCACACTCTGCAACCTTCCCTTATTCTCCCATTGCAGCGGAGATAAGGGTGACCTTGGGGAACCTGGCTACACATGTTACAGGGGTAATAAGGCACTCAGGAGGCGGGTTACTGCAATAACATGTTACAGGGGTAATAAGGCACTCAGGAGGCGGGTTACTGCGATAACATGTTACAGGGGCAATAAGGCACTCAGGAGGCGGGTTACTGCGATAACATGTTACAGGGGCAACAAGGCACTCAGGAGGCGGGTTACTGCGATAACATGTTACAGGGGCAATAAGGCACTCAGGAGGCGGGTTACTGCGATAACATGTTACAGAGTCAATAAGGCACTCAGGAGGTGGGTTACTGCGATAACATGTTACAGGGACAATAAGGCACTCAGGAGGCGGGTTACTGCAATACCATGTTACAGAGGCAATAAGGCACTCAGGACGGGGATTACTGCAATAACATGTTACAGGGGCAATAAGGCACTCAGGAGCCGGGTTACTGCAATAACATGTTACAGGGGCAATAAGGCACTCAGGAGCCGGGTTAATGCGATAACATGTTACAGGGGCAATAAGGCACTCAGGACCCGGGTTACTGTGATAACATGTTACGGGGGTAATAAGGCACTCAGGAGGCGGCTTACTGCAATAACATGTTACAGGGGTAATAAGGCACTCAGGAGGCGGGTTACTGCAATAACATGTTACAGGGACAATAAGGCACTCAGGAGGCGGGTTACTGCGATAACGTTACAGGCGCAATAAGGCACTCAGGAGCCGGGTTACTGCAATAACATGTTACAGGGTAATAAGGCACTCAGGAGGCGGGTTACTGCAATAACATGTTACAGGGGCAATAAGGCACTCAGGAGCCGGGTTACTGCGATATCATGTTACAGGGGCAATAAGGCACTCAGGAGGCGGGTTACTGCGATAACATGTTACAGGGACAATAAGGCACTCAGGAGGCGGGTTACTGCGATAACATGTTACAGGGGCAATAAGGCACTCAGGAGCCGGGTTACTGCGATATCATGTTACAGGGGCAATAAGGCACTCAGGAGGCGGGTTACTGCGATAACGTTACAGGCGCAATAAGGCACTCAGGAGGCGGGTTACTGCGATAACATGTTACAGGGGCAATAAGGCACTCAGGAGGCGGGTTACTGCGATAACATGTTACAGGGACAATAAGGCACTCAGGAGGCGGGTTACTGCAATAACATGTTACAGGGGCAATAAGGCACTCAGGAGGCGGGTTACTGCTATAACATGTTACAGGGGCAATAAGGCACTCAGGAGGCGGGTTACTGCAGTGATATTAAAAAAAGGGTCACTACATTTGGGTCCTCTCTGGCACGGAGTGGGTTAACCAGCGCCCGTATGCTTGTCATTCTCCCGGGGAGGGGGAGAGATGCCCGGGAGCTGGTAGCCAAAATCTCAGTCCAGATGGTGACCAGCAACTGTATTTGCAGAAGGAACAGATGTAGAAGCAGCGGAGACTTCCCACAGCTGGCGGGGAGAGAAGGTGTTACTGTAACAGCTCTGCTACACGATGCCATGTATACACAGCGCAGGTACAGCGCGGGCAGCGGCAGTGCTAGCCTCCCCCCTCCTCACACACTAATACACCATGCCATGTATACACAGCACAGGTACAGCGTGGGCAGCGGCAGTGCTAGCCTCCCCCCTCCTCACACACTGCTACACCATGCCATGTATACACAGCACAGGTACAGCGCGGGCAGCGGCAGTGCCAGCCTCCCCCCTCCTCACACACTAATACACCATGCCATGTATACACAGCACAGGTACAGCGTGGGCAGCGGCAGTGCTAGCCTCCCCCCTCCTCACACACTACTACACCATGCCATGTATACACAGCACAGGTACAGCGCGGGCAGCGGCAGTGCCAGCCTCCCCCCTCCTCACACACTAATACACCATGCCATGTATACACAGCACAGGTACAGCGTGGGCAGCGGCAGTGCTAGCCTCCCCCCTCCTCACACACTGCTACACCATGCCATGTATACACAGCACAGGTACAGCGCGGGCAGCGGCAGTGCTAGCCTCCCCCCTCCTCACACACTGCTACACCATGCCATGTATACACAGCACAGGTACAGCGTGGGCAGCGGCAGTGCCAGCCTCCCCCCCACACACACTACTACACCATGCCATGTATACACAGCGCAGGTACAGCGCGGGCAGCGGCAGTGCTAGCCTCCCCCCTCCTCACACACTGCTACACCATGCCATGTATACACAGCGCAGGTACAGCGCGGGCAGCGGCAGTGCTAGCCTCCCCCCTCCTCACACACTGCTACACCATGCCATGTATACACAGCACAGGTACAGCGTGGGCAGCGGCAGTGCCAGCCTCCCCCCCACACACACTACTACACCATGCCATGTATACACAGCGCAGGTACAGCGCGGGCAGCGGCAGTGCTAGCCTCCCCCCTCCTCACACACTGCTACACCATGCCATGTATACACAGCACAGGTACAACGCGGGCAGCGGCAGTGCCAGCCTCCCCCCTCCTCACACACTTCTACACCATGCCATGTATACACAGCGCAGGTACAGCGCGGGCAGCGGCAGTGCCAGCCTCCCCCTCACACACTTCTACACCATGCCATGTATACACAGCGCAGGTACAGCGCGGGCAGCGGCAGTGCCAGCCTCCCCCACACACACACTACTACACCATGCCATGTATACACAGCACAGGTACAGCGCGGGCAGCGGCAGTGCCAGCCTCCCCCTCACACACACTACTACACCATGCCATGTATACACAGCACAGGTACAGCGCGGGCAGCGGCAGTGCCAGCCTCCCCATCTCACACACTACTACTACACCATGTATACACAGTACAGATACAGCACGGGCAGTGGCAGTGCCAGCCTCCCCCTCACACACACTACTACACCATGCCATGTATACACAGCACAGGAACAGCGTGGGCAGTGGCAGTGCCAGCCTCCCCTCACACACACTACTACACCATGCCATGTATACACAGCACAGGTACAGCGCGGGCAGCGGCAGTGCCAGCCTCCCCTCACACACACACTACTACACCATGCCATGTATACACAGCACAGGTACAGCGCGGGCAGCGGCCGTGCCAGCCTCCCCCTCTCACACACACAATACTACACCATGCCATGTATACACAGCACAGGTACAGCGCGGGCAGCGGCAGTGCCAGCCTCCCCCTCACACACACACTACTACACCATGCCATGTATACACAGCACAGGTACAGCGTGGGCAGCGGCAGTGCCAGCCTCCGCCTCACACACACTACTACACCATACCATGTATACACAGCACAGGTACAGCGCGGGCAGCGGCAGTGCCAGCCTCCCCCTCACACACACACTACTACACCATGCCATGTATACACAGCACAGGTACAGCGCGGGCAACGGCAGTGCCAGCCTCCCCCTCACACACTACTACACCATGCCATGTATACACAGCACAGGTACAGCGCGGGCAGCGGCAGTGCCAGCCTCCCCCTCACACACACTACTACACCATGCCATGTATACACAGCACAGGTACAGCGCGGGCAGCGGCCGTGCCAGCCTCCCCCCCCCTCACACACTACTACACCATGCCATGTATACACAGCACAGGTACAGCGCGGGCAGCGGAAGTGCCAGCCTCCCCCACACACACACTACTACACCATGCCATGTATACACAGCACAGGTACAGCGCGGGCAGAGGTAGTGCCAGCCTCCCCCCCTCATACACACTACTACACCATGCCATGTATACACAGCGCAGGTACAGCGCGGGCAGCGGCCGTGCCAGCCTCCCCCCCCCTCACACACACTACTACACCATGCCATGTATACACAGCGCAGGTACAGCGCGGGCAGCGGCAGTGCCAGCCTCCCCCTCACACACACTACTACACCATGCCATGTATACACAGCACAGGTACAGCGCGGGCAGCGGCAGTGCCAGCCTCCCCCCACACACACTACTACACCATGCCATGTATACACAGCACAGGTACAGCGCGGGCAGCGGAAGTGCCAGCCTCCCCCACACACACACTACTACACCATGCCATGTATACACAGCACAGGTACAGCGCGGGCAGAGGTAGTGCCAGCCTCCCCCCTCATACACACTACTACACCATGCCATGTATACACAGTGCAGGTACAGCGCGGGCAGCGGCCGTGCCAGCCTCCCCCCCCCCTCACACACACTACTACACCATGCCATGTATACACAGCGCAGGCACAGCGCGGGCAGCAGCAGTGCCAGCCTCCCCCTCACACACACTACTACACCATGCCATGTATACACAGCACAGGTACAGCACGGGCAGCGGCAGTGCCAGCCTCCCCCTCACACACACCACTACACCATGCCATGTATACACAGCACAGGTATAGCGCGGGCAGCGGCAGTGCCAGCCTCCCCCTCACACACACCACTACACCATGCCATGTATACACAGCACAGGTATAGCGCGGGCAGCGGCAGTGCCAGCCTCCCCCTCACACACACTACTACACCATGCCATGTATACACAGCACAGGTACAGCGCGGGCAGCGGCAGTGCCAGCCTCTCCCTCACACACACTACTACAACATGCCATGTATACACAGCACAGGTACAGCGCGGGCAGCGGCAGTGCCAGCCTCTCCCTCACACACACTACTACACCATGCCATGTATACACAGCGCAGGTACAGCGCGGGCAGCGGCAGTGCCAGCCTCCCCCACACACACACTACTACACCATGCCATGTATACACAGCACAGGTACAGCGCGGGCAGCGGCAGTGCCAGCCTCCCCCCCCCTCACACACACATTTAGTTACAGTTAAGTACTTTTTCTTCTTAATGAAGCTAATTAAGCAGACGAGACACTGGTGTCTTTGAACGGGGTTTCACGCCTCGGGCGGACACCGCTGATATTTGCTCATCGCTATTTCCACTGGTAATATTATCTCTGCGTTATGAAAATAGAAACGTTTTTTTTTGCGGTGTGCCGGATATGGTGGGGTGGGGTGGGGGAGGCCGAGGGGGGGGGGGGGTACGGGGGGACAGGGTGGGGGGGTGAAAGGTGTCCTTTGTTCCAGCATAAGAACAGGCTCTTCTCTCTATTCTGGAAGCCGAGACAAAGGCTTTTTTGATGAATAAGTGCAGCCAGCCTGGGGTGTCAATTCTGCACCTTTCTTGGTTCACTTCCTGCTACAACGACTTGCCAGCTGCGTATGCAATACACTATTATCCCATTGTGTTTAAGAGGGTATCATAGTAATGTCTATGGGGGTAGCTGATATGCATCATCTTCATCATCCTCTCCAGCCCGTGTCTCCCCACTGCTGGATGAAGCCTCCACAGTGATTTCCCAGGTCCTGCGGTTACAGCCTCTCTTCTCCACGTCGCTCCCACACATTCCCTCATCCCATCCTCTTCAGCCCGTGTCTCCCCACTGCTGGATGAAGCCTCCCCAGTGATCTCCCAGGTCCTGCGGTTACAGCTTCTTCTCCACGTCGCTCCCACACATTCCCTCATCCCATCCTCTCCAGCCTGTGTCTCCCCACTGCTGGATGAAGCCTCCCCAGTGATCCCCCAGGGCCTGCGGTTACAGCCTCTCTTCTCCACGTCGCTCCCACACATTCCCTCATCCCATCCTCTCCAGCCCGTGTCTCCCCCACTGCTGGATGAAGCCCCCCCAGTGATCTCCCAGGTCCTGCGGTTACAGCCTCTCTTCTCCACGTCGCTCCCACACATTCCCTCATCCCATCCTCTCCAGCCCGTGTCTCCCCACTGCCGGATGAAGCCTCCCCAGTGATCTGCCAGGTCCTGCGGTTACAGCCTCTCTTCTCCACGTCGCTCCCACACACGTTCTCATCCCATCCTCTCCAGCCCGTGTCTCCCCACTGCTGGATGAAGCCTCCCCAGTGATCTCCCAGGTCATGCGGTTACAGTCTCTCTTCTCCACGTCGCTCCCACACACGTTCGCTCATCCCATCCTCTCCAGCCCGTGTCTCCCCACTGCTGGATGAAGCCTCCCCAGTGATCTCACAGGACCTGCGGTTACAGCCTCTCTTCTCCACGTCGCTCCCACACATTCCCTCATCCCATCCTCTCCAGCCCGTGTCTCCCCACTGCTGGATGAAGCCTCCCCAGTGATCCCCCAGCTCCTGCAGTTACAGCCTCTCTTCTCCACGTCGCTCCCACACATTCCCTCATCCCATCCTCTCCAGCCCGTGTCTCCCCCACTGCTGGATGAAGCCCCCCCAGTGATCTCCCAGGTCCTGCGGTTACAGCCTCTCTTCTCCACGTCGCTCCCACACATTCCCTCATCCCATCCTCTCCAGCCCGTGTCTCCCCACTGCTGGATGAAGCCTCCCCAGTGATCTGCCAGGTCCTGCGGTTACAGCCTCTCTTCTCCACGTCGCTCCCACACACGTTCTCATCCCATCCTCTCCAGCCCGTGTCTCCCCACTGCTGGATGAAGCCTGCCCAGTGATCTCCCAGGTGATGCGGTTACAGTCTCTCTTCTCCACGTCGCTCCCACACACGTTCGCTCATCCCATCCTCTCCAGCCCGTGTCTCCCCACTGCTGGATGAAGCCTCCCCAGTGATCTCCCAGGTCCTGTGGTTACAGTCTTTCTCATCCCATCCTCCCATTTTACTGTGGGCGTCGTTTTGGTCTTTTCATCTCTCAACTCAATCCAGTTGAGTTCTATCTATGTCCAATGATGGTCATTTCTTCTTGCGATATGCCTGACCCACCGCCATTTTAACTCCTTCCCCGTGTAATGATGTCACAGACTTTTGTTTGGTTTCGAACCCGTTCATTCTTTTTCCTGTCTCTCTGGGTAATACCCAGCATGCATCTCTCCATGCTTCTATGCGTTGTCTGAAGCTATCTGAATTATCTACGGATTTGGTGTCCAGGTTTCACATCCATACGTGAGCGCGGGCAGGATACACGGGTCACACCCATACGTGAGCGCGGGCAGGGTACACGGGTTACACCCATACGTGAGCGCGTGCAGGATACACGGGTCACATCCACACGTGAGCGCAGGCAGGATACACGGGTCACGTCCATACGTTAGCGCGGGCAGGATACACGGGTCACACACATACGTGAGCGCGGGCAGGATACACGGGTCACACACATACGTGAGAGCGGGCAGGATACACGGGTCACATCCATACGTGAGCGTGGGCAGGATACACGGGTCACACACATACGTGAGCGCGGGCAGGATACACGGGTCACACACATACGTGAGAGCGGGCAGGGTACACGGGTCACACCCATACGTGAGCGCGGGCAGGATACACGGGTCACACACATACGTGAGCGCGGGCAGGATACACGGGTCACATCCATACGTGAGCGTGGGCAGGATACACGGGTCACATCCATACGTGAGCGCGGGCAGGATACACGGGTCACACCCATACGTGAGCACGGGCAGGATACACGGGTCACACCCATACATGAGCGCGGGCAGGATACACGGGTCACACCCATACGTGAGCGCGGGCAGGATACACGGGTCACATCCGTACATGAGCGCGGGCAGGGTACACGGGTCACACCCATACGTGAGCGCGGGCAGGATACACGGGTCACACCCATACGTGAGCGCGGGCAGGATACACGGGTCACACCCATACGTGAGCGCGGGCAGGATACACGGGTCACACCCATACGTGAGCGCGGGCAGGATACACGGTCACACCCATACGTGAGCGCGGGCAGGATACACGGGTCACACCCATACGTGAGCGCAGGCAGGATACACGGGTCACACCCATACGTGAGCGCGGGCAGGATACACGGGTCACATCCATACGTGAGCGCGGGCAGGATACACGGGTCACACCCACACGTGAGCGCGGGCAGGATACACGGGTCACACCCATACGTGAGCGCGGGCAGGATACACAGGTCACATCCATACGTGAGCGCGGGCAGGATACACGGGTCACATCCATACGCGAGCGCGGGCAGGATACACGGGTCACACCCATATGTGAGCGCGGGCAGGATACACGGGTCACACCCATACGTGAGCGCAGGCAGGATACACGGGTCACGTCCATACGTTAGCGCGGGCAGGATACACGGGTCACACACATACGTGAGCGCGGGCAGGATACACGGGTCACACACATACGTGAGAGCGGGCAGGATACACGGGTCACATCCATACGTGAGCGTGGGCAGGATACACGGGTCACACACATACGTGAGCGCGGGCAGGATACACGGGTCACACACATACGTGAGAGCGGGCAGGGTACACGGGTCACACCCATACGTGAGCGCGGGCAGGATACACGGGTCACACACATACGTGAGCGCGGGCAGGATACACGGGTCACATCCATACGTGAGCGTGGGCAGGATACACGGGTCACATCCATACGTGAGCGCGGGCAGGATACACGGGTCACACCCATACGTGAGCACGGGCAGGATACACGGGTCACACCCATACATGAGCGCGGGCAGGATACACGGGTCACACCCATACGTGAGCGCGGGCAGGATACACGGGTCACATCAGTACATGAGCGCTGGCAGGATACACGGGTCACACCCATACGTGAGCGCGGGCAGGGTACACGGGTCACACCCATACGTGAGCGCGGGCAGGATACACGGGTCACACCCATACGTGAGCGCGGGCAGGATACACGGGTCACACCCATACGTGAGCGCGGGCAGGATACACGGGTCACACCCATACGTGAGCGCGGGCAGGATACACGGTCACACCCATACGTGAGCGCGGGCAGGATACACGGGTCACACCCATACGTGAGCGCAGGCAGGATACACGGGTCACACCCATACGTGAGCGCGGGCAGGATACACGGGTCACATCCATACGTGAGCGCGGGCAGGATACACGGGTCACACCCACACGTGAGCGCGGGCAGGATACACGGGTCACACCCATACGTGAGCGCGGGCAGGATACACGGGTCACACCCATATGTGAGCGCGGGCAGGATACACGGGTCACACCCATACGTGAGCGCGGGCAGGATACACGGGTCACACCCATATGTGAGCGCGGGCAGGATACACGGGTCACACCCATACGTGAGCGCGGGCAGGATACACGGGTCACACCCATATGTGAGCGCGGGCAGGATACACGGGTCACACCCATACGTGAGCGCGGGCAGGATACACGGTCACACCCATACGTGAGCGCGGGCAGGATACACGGGTCACATCCATACGTGAGCGCGGGCAGGATACACGGGTCACATCCATACGCGAGCGCGGGCAGGATACACGGGTCACACCCATATGTGAGCGCGGGCAGGATACACGGGTCACACCCATACGTGAGCGCGGGCAGGATACACGGGTCACACCCATATGTGAGCGCGGGCAGGATACACGGGTCACACCCATACGTGAGCGCGGGCAGGATACATGGGTCACACCCATATGTGAGCGCGGGCAGGATACACGGGTCACATCCATATGTGAGCGCGGGCAGGATACACGTGTCACACCCATACGTGAGCGCGGGCAGGATACACGGGTGGAAAACTTTCCTGTTGAGGGATAGTGGAAGGTGCGAGATTGTCTTTCCCAGAAAAACTAAACATATAAGTTTAAAACAATGTGTTGAAGAAGCGTACATTGCTATTATAAGGAACATTTATGAGAATGCCACACCAGGATCAGCGAGGGAGTGCAGCCGGGAGACACCGCGTCACCAGGATCAGCGAGGGAGTGCGGCCGGGAGACACCGCGTCACCAGGATCAGCGAGGGAGTGCAGCCGGGAGACACCGCGTCACCAGGATCAGCGAGGGAGTGCGGGAGACACCGCGTCCCCAGGATCAGCGAGGGAGTGCGGCTGGGAGACACCGTGTCACCAGGATCAGCGAGGGAGTGCGGCCGGGAGACACCGCGTCACCAGGATCAGCGAGGGAGTGCGGCCGGGAGACACCGCGTCACCAGGATCAGCGAGGGAGTGCGGCCGGGAGACACCGCGTCACCAGGATCAGCGAGGGAGTGCGGCCGGGAGACACCGCATCACCAGGATCAGCGAGGGAGTGCGGCCGGGAGACACTGTGTCACCAGGATCAGCGAGGGAGTGCGGCCGGGAGACACCGCGTCACCAGGATCAGCGAGGGAGTGCGGCCGGGAGACACCGCGTCACCAGGATCAGCGAGGGAGTGCGGCCGGGAGACACCGCGTCACCAGGATCAGCGAGGGAGTGCGGCCGGGAGACACCGCGTCACCAGGATCAGGGAGGGAGTGCGGCCGGGAGACACCGTGTCACCAGGATCAGCGAGGGAGTGCGGCCGGGAGACACCGCGTCACCAGGATCAGCGAGGGAGTGCAGCCGGGAGACACCGCGTCACCAGGATCAGCGAGGGAGTGCGGCCGGGAGACACCGCGTCACCAGGATCAGCGAGGGAGTGCAGCCGGGAGACACCGCGTCACCAGGATCAGCGAGGGAGTGCGGCCGGGAGACACCGCGTCACCAGGATCAGCGAGGGAGTGCGGCCGGGAGACACAGAGTCACCAGGATCAGGGAGGGAGTGCGGCCGGGAGACACAGAGTCACCAGGATCAGCGAGGGAGTGCGGCCGGGAGACACCACGTCACCAGGATCAGCGAGGGAGTGCGGCCGGGAGACACCGCGTCACCAGGATCAGCGAGGGAGTGCGGCCGGGAGACACCGCATCACCAGGATCAGCGAGGGAGCGCGGCCGGGAGACACCGCGTCACCAGGATCAGCGAGGGAGCGCGGCCGGGAGACACCGCGTCGCCAGGATCAGCGAGGGAGTGCGGCCGGGAGACACCGCGTCACCAGGATCAGCGAGGGAGCGCGGCCGGGAGACACCGTGTCACCAGGATCAGCGAGGGAGTGCGGCCGGGAGACACCGTGTCACCAGGATCAGCGAGGGAGTGTGGCCGGGAGACACTGTGTCACCAGGATCAGCGAGGGAGTGCGGCCGGGAGACACCGCGTCACCAGGATCAGCGAGGGAGTGCGGCCGGGAGACACCGCGTCACCAGGATCAGCGAGGGAGTGCGGCCGGGAGACACCGCGTCACCAGGATCAGCGAGGGAGCGCGGCCGGGAGACACCGCGTCACCAGGATCAGCGAGGGAGCGCGGCCGGGAGACACCGCGTCGCCAGGATCAGCAAGGGAGCGCGGCCGGGAGACACTGTGTCACCAGGATCAGCGAGGGAGCGCGGCCGGGAGACACCGCGTCACCAGGATCAGCGAGGGAGTGCGGCCGGGAGACACCGCGTCACCAGGATCAGCGAGGGAGTGCGGCCGGGAGACACCGCGTCACCAGGATCAGCGAGGGAGTGCGGCCGGGAGACACCGCGTCACCAGGATCAGCGAGGGAGCGCGGCCGGGAGACACAGAGTCACCAGGATCAGCGAGGGAGTGCGGCCGGGAGACACCGCGTCACCAGGATCAGCGAGGGAGTGCGGCCGGGAGACACCGCGTCACCAGGATCAGCGAGGGAGCGCGGCCGGGAGACACCGCGTCACCAGGATCAGCGAGGGAGCGCGGCCGGGAGACACCGCGTCGCCAGGATCAGCAAGGGAGCGCGGCCGGGAGACACTGTGTCACCAGGATCAGCGAGGGAGTGCGGCCGGGAGACACCGCGTCACCAGGATCAGCGAGGGAGTGCGGCCGGGAGACACCGCGTCACCAGGATCAGCGAGGGAGTGCGGCCGGGAGACACAGAGTCACCAGGATCAGCGAGGGAGTGCGGCCGGGAGACACCGCGTCACCAGGATCAGCGAGGGAGTGCGGCCGGGAGACACCGCGTCACCAGGATCAGCGAGGGAGCGCGGCCGGGAGACACCGCGTCACCAGGATCAGCGAGGGAGCGCGGCCGGGAGACACAGAGTCACCAGGATCAGCGAGGGAGCACAGCAGGGAGACACCGCGTCACCAGGATCAGCGAGGGAGTGCGGCCGGGAGACACCGCGTCACCAGGATCAGCGAGGGAGTGCGGCCGGGAGACACCGCGTCACCAGGATCAGCGAGGGAGTGCGGCCGGGAGACACCGCGTCACCAGGATCAGCGAGGGAGCGCGGCCGGGAGACACAGAGTCACCAGGATCAGCGAGGGAGTGCGGCCGGGAGACACCGCGTCACCAGGATCAGCGAGGGAGTGCGGCCGGGAGACACCGCGTCACCAGGATCAGCGAGGGAGCGCGGCCGGGAGACACCGCGTCACCAGGATCAGCGAGGGAGCGCGGCCGGGAGACACCGCGTCGCCAGGATCAGCAAGGGAGCGCGGCCGGGAGACACTGTGTCACCAGGATCAGCAAGGGAGTGCGGCCGGGAGACACCGCGTCACCAGGATCAGCGAGGGAGTGCGGCCGGGAGACACCGCGTCACCAGGATCAGCGAGGGAGTGCGGCCGGGAGACACCGCGTCACCAGGATCAGGGAGGGAGTGCGGCCGGGAGACACCGTGTCACCAGGATCAGCGAGGGAGTGCGGCCGGGAGACACCGCGTCACCAGGATCAGCGAGGGAGTGCTGCCGGGAGACACCGCGTCACCAGGATCAGCGAGGGAGTGCGGCCGGGAGACACCGCGTCACCAGGATCAGCGAGGGAGTGCGGCCGGGAGACACCGCCTCACCAGGATCAGCGAGGGAGTGCTGCCGGGAGACACCGCGTCACCAGGATCAGCGAGGGAGTGCTGCCGGGAGACACCGCGTCACCAGGATCAGCGAGGGAGCGCGGCCGGGAGACACAGAGTCACCAGGATCAGCGAGGGAGTGCGGCCGGGAGACACCGTGTCACCAGGATCAGCGAGGGAGTGCGGCCGGGAGACACCGCGTCACCAGGATCAGCGAGGGAGTGCGGCCGGGAGACACCGCGTCACCAGGATCAGTGAGGGAGTGCGGCCGGGAGACACAGCGTCACCAGGATCAGCGAGGGAGTGCGGCCGGGAGACACCGCGTCACCAGGATCAGCGAGGGAGTGCGGCCGGGAGACACCGTGTCACCAGGATCAGCGAGGGAGCGCGGCCGGGAGACACCGTGTCACCAGGATCAGCGAGGGAGTGCGGCCGAGAGACACCGCGTCACCAGGATCAGCGAGGGAGTGCGGCCGGGAGACACCGCGTCACCAGGATCAGCGAGGGAGTGCTGCCGGGAGACACCGCGTCACCAGGATCAGCGAGGGAGTGCGGCCGGGAGACACCGCGTCACCAGGATCAGCGAGGGAGTGCGGCCGGGAGACACCGCCTCACCAGGATCAGCGAGGGAGTGCTGCCGGGAGACACCGCGTCACCAGGATCAGCGAGGGAGTGCTGCCGGGAGACACCGCGTCACCAGGATCAGCGAGGGAGCGCGGCCGGGAGACACAGAGTCACCAGGATCAGCGAGGGAGTGCGGCCGGGAGACACCGTGTCACCAGGATCAGCGAGGGAGTGCGGCCGGGAGACACCGCGTCACCAGGATCAGCGAGGGAGTGCGGCCGGGAGACACCGCGTCACCAGGATCAGTGAGGGAGTGCGGCCGGGAGACACAGCGTCACCAGGATCAGCGAGGGAGTGCGGCCGGGAGACACCGCGTCACCAGGATCAGCGAGGGAGTGCGGCCGGGAGACACCGTGTCACCAGGATCAGCGAGGGAGCGCGGCCGGGAGACACCGTGTCACCAGGATCAGCGAGGGAGTGCGGCCGAGAGACACCGCGTCACCAGGATCAGCGAGGGAGTGCGGCCGGGAGACACCGCGTCACCAGGATCAGCGAGGGAGTGCGGCCGGGAGACACTGGGTCACCAAAGCTTTTTCCAACTACACAGAATTGTTTTAGACATTAAAGAATCAAGATCAACGGTGAATACTTGAGCCACTGACTATTTGCAGAGGACATTGTTATTTTTGCCACAAGTCCAGAAGACCTCCAGCAACATATCGGAGAACTCAGCAAAGTTATGTTCAACATGTGTCCCGTCTACAAAGATCGGAATAAATGGAATAGAACTAGAAGAAGTTGAAGACTACGTCTACCTTGGCCGGCGAGTAACAATGGATGGGAACCCTTCAAATTAAATCAACGGGAGAATGAAGATGGGACGGACGCGAGTTTGGAAGAAACAAGACAATCTTACAAGAGAACCTCCCACTGCGCCTCAAGTGGAAAGTGTGTGACCCGTGTATCCTGCCCACGCTCACGTATGGGTGTGACCCATGTATTCTGCCCGCGCTCACGTACGGGTGTGACCCATCTATCCTGCCCGCGCTCACGTATGGGTGTGACCCGTGTATCCTGCCCACGCTCACGTATGGATGTGACCCGTGTATCCTGCCCGCGCTCACGTATGGATGTGACACATGTATCCTGCCCGCGCTCACGTATGAATGTGACCCGTGTATCCTGCCCGCGCTCACGTACGGGTGTGACCCATCTATCCTGCCCGCGCTCACGTATGGGTGTGACCCGTGTATCCTGCCCGCGCTCACGTATGGATGTGACACATGTATCCTGCCCGCGCTCACGTATGAATGTGACCCGTGTATCCTGCCCGCGCTCACGTATGGATGTGACCCGTGTATCCTGCCCCGGCTCACGTATGGATATGACCCGTGTATCCTGCCCATGCTCACGTATGGATGTGACCCGTGTATCCTGCCCCGGCTCACGTATGGATGTGACCCGTGTATCCTGCCCGCGCTCACGTATGGATGTGACCCGTGTATCCTGTCCGCACGCACATATGGATGTGACCCGTGTATCCTGCCCGCGCTCACGTATGGATGTGACCGTGTACCCTGCCCACGCTCACATATGGATGTGACCCGTGTATCCTGCCCCGGCTCACATATGGATGTGACCGTGTATCCTGCCCACGCTCATGTATGGATGTGACCCGTGTAACCTGCCTGGGCTCACATATGGATGTGACCCATGTATCCTGCCCCCGCTCACATAAGGATGTGACACTTGGAACCTAAATGCAAAGATAATTCAGAAGCTTCAGACAACGCAAAGAAGCATGGAGAGATGCATGCTGGGTATCCGGAGAAACAGGGAAAAGAATGAAATGGGTTCGAAACCAAACAAGTCTGTGACATCATCCAACGGTTGAAGAAATTAAAATGGCGTTGGGCCGCACATATCGCAAGAAGAAATGACCATCATTGGATACAGATAGCACTCGACTGGATTACAAGAATGATGAAAAGACCAAGACGACGACCCAAAGTAAGATGGGAGGATGAGATGGGAACGTGTGTGGGAGCGACGTGGAGAAGAGAGGCTGTAACCGCAGGACCTGGGGTATCACTGGGGAGGCTTCATCCAGCAGTGGGGGGACACGGGCTGGAGAGGATGGAATGAGGGAATGTGTGTGGGAGCGACGTGGAGAAGAGAGGCTGTAACCGCTGGACCTGGGAGATCACTGGGGAGGCTTCATCCAGCAGTGGGGAGACACGGGCTGGAGAGGATGGGATGAGGGAATGTGTGGGAGCGACGTGGAGAAGAGAGGCTGTAACCGCAGGAGCTGGGGGACACTGAGGAGGCTTCATCCAGCAGTGGGGAGACACGGGCTGGAGAGGATGGGATGAGGGAATGTGTGGGAGCGACGTCGAGGAGAGAAGCTGTAATCGCAGGAGCTGGGGGATCACTGGGGAGGCTTCATCCAGCAGTGGGGAGACACGGGCTGGAGAGCATGGGATGAGGGAATGTGTGGGAGCGACGTAGAGAAGAGAGACTGTAACCGCAGGACCTGGGAGATCATTGGGGAGGCTTCATCCAGCAGTGGGGAGACACGGGCTGGAGCGGATGGGATGAGGGAATGTGTGGGAGCGACATGGAGAAGAGAGGCTGTAACCGCAGGACCTGGGGGATCACTGGGGAGGCTTCATCCAGCAGTGGGGTGACACGGGCTGGAGATGATAGGCACCACCTTGAGAAAGGTCCCACTGTGGGACCGAAACGTCGGTTTATGTGTCTTTTTTTTCAATACAAAAACTTGTGATCAAACTTACAGTACCAGAGTGCTGTCTCCTGATCTCGTGCTTCAAACGGTATCGTATGGTTTATTATTGCTTTATGGGAATAAAGCACCCAATTTTTTCTACTTGCAAGTGCCACAAGCCCTCGAGAGTTCTCCTCTCTTCCCCATTTCAGCTATATATATATATAGTGCAGAATAAATGAGTTCTTCAGTATTAGGTAATACCTTTTTTATTGGACTAACAATAAAAATATATTCTGCTTTATATATATAAATATATGACAAACAGAAAAAGAAAGCAGCGCCTCTGCTTATGGTTATTCCAGTGTGTATGAACTGACTGAAAATCGTATTAATCTACACAATATAAACTAATAATAGTGAATAACTAAAATAATCAAATCTAGCACAAATCTATATAAAACCTGTAAACCATAAAGGAATAATGCATTGAATGAATGACAACATATATAAGGAAAAGCAAAAAAGTGTGATAACCAGTCCTCAAAGATAAGTCCAATGATAATGTGGGTTCTGGTGCAGAGGGTCTCCGGCTGCTCTCAATATGGACAAACCACGTCCACAGGGAATCTAAAAGGAAAAAAGGAGGAGAGAGCGCACGCCCATAGCGTAAAATTGCAAATTTAATGAGGGGAAGGGGAGGAGGGGGTAAAAAATGCACTTACAAAAGTACAATAAAATCAAGCATTGCGTGATATAATCACCACCATCCGGTTAGTATTGCAACGTCTTGGGGCAATCCCAGTCTTGCAGTATAAAGGATCGACGTCCCAGCAGGTCTCCAGGGCAGGTGATGCTGTACAATGCTGTGTTAGAGTCCTGGAAAGTGGCTCCGTATGATTCAAGCCTCTGCAGCACTCGCGCATGGATCAATCTGCTCCAGCGCTCGGTGATGACGTCAGTGTCAATGCGTCCGACGTGATGACGCTCCCTGACGCGTTTCGGCACTCACGGGTAACTTTTTGAAAAACGCGTCAGGGAGCGTCATCACGTCAGACGCATTGACACTGACGTCATCACCGAGCGCTGGAGCAGAGTGATCCATGCGCGAGTGCTGCAGAGGCTTGAATCATACGGAGCCACAGCACTTCCACTGCAGCAAGGGATTCTGGGAAATGACATGCAAATGAGCACACAGTCCCAGAATCCCTTGCTGCATTGGAAGTGCTGTGTGCTGGGCGATGATGGGGAAAGACAGGGTTGCAGACCTGCCTAAGACATGCAGATGAACATACAGTAATATTTACAGTTGCTTTATGCTTTACTGTGGAGGGTTTTAGTCACTTTTTTTACCCACCATAACCTTAATAGTCGTGGTGATTACCTACTCTTATCTCATTTGAGCAAATGTCAGCAAGCCAACCTCACACTGATGATACCCATCAAGGTTGAAACATGTCTGTGAGTGGGTTAACTGACTTTGCATCTCCCAAGTCCTTGCTTAAAAGCTGTGTTTAAAGCAGCATGCATTGGCTAAGGGTTGCTCATGTAATGTGAGCATGAGATAAAAAGTGGCACTGTGTGCTCATTTGCATGTCATTTCCCAGAATCCCTTGCTACAGTGGAAGTGCTGTTTGCTGGGTGATAATGGTGAAAGACAGGGTTGCAGACCTGTCTAAGACATGCAGATGAATATACAGGAATATTTACAGTTTATATATATATATATATATATATATATATATATATACAGTATATATTCGCATAGACCGATACCTATATGTACATTGAACAGGCAAAAAACAAAACGGCTCCAACTGTACTGCTATTTTTTCACATCGTGTTATTACTATTTCTCTTTGATCGTTTTCTGCAGGTTTTTGCCCCAGTTTTGCAGCTGGAAGCTAGTGATGACCTCTAGAGGGCAGCAGAGACACTCTGATGCAGTGTGCGAGCGCAACGCTCTGCAGACCTGGCAGTTATATGCCTGCAATGCAACTCTCTGCGGATTCTGGGACTGGGGACGAAGCGTGCTGCAGAGGGGTAATATTATCACGCGATGCTCTGCAGAGAGGATTAGCTGCGCTCTCTGCACAACAGTTGGTATTCAGGAGAGGCTGGCAGTGTGGCACTCTGCTCCATGCCAAACCGTGCTCCCCTTCACTGCTCCCTCTCCCTGGTTCTGTAACCCTGATTACTTTCTGGTTCTGTATTTGCAATGCATTCTGGGCCCTGTAACCCTGATTACTCTCTGGTTCTGTATTTGCAATGCATTCTGGGCCCTGTAACCCTGATCTCTCTCTGCTCCTGTATTTGCAATGCATTCTGGGCCCTGTTGCCCTGATCTCTTTCTGAGTTTGTATTTGCAATGCATTCTGGGCCCTGTAACCCTGGTCTCTCTCTGGTTCTATATTTGCAATGCATTCTGGGCCCTGTAACCCTGATCTCTCTCTGAGTTTGTATTTGCAAGGCATTACAAGCTATCCTGATATTACTACGGCAACATTGTCTATTGTTGCAGTTTGCCGCTCAAACTGCTGGGAACATTGGCAACAAAGTATCACAAACAGGAAAGTGTTGCAAATATCTTGCACTGCTGGGGAGGTGGGCTAAGGCCTGCTATAGGAATCAAAGGATGCTTATGCTTTGTCCTCAGTAGGACGCGCCGGCTTCCGCGCTCCTCCTCCTCCCCCCCCCCTCCGGCGTTGCGCTCTCCCTGTAGCGCATGTGCACGCGCGCACTATGCACTGCTACATTGCCGTCATAGTGTTTGTTTCGGAGTGAGCTACAAAGCTCGCGCCTGTAGCCTGCACTATGGCCGAAGCTATAGTATATTAAAACTCATTAACAATGGCATTAAGAGTTGAATTAAAAAATAAATTAAAAAAAGTTATTATCTAATACAAAACTGATTTATTTAAAAATAAAGCCACTCGTGTAGAATATTGCTCGGATTGCTAAACTGCACGGTTTCTATTGTGGGTACAAACACCATTTATTTTGCTATATTAAAGTGATTTAATAATAAGTATAATTATTAACATCCCCCAATACTGCCTTTTGCCACAAGTTTCATATCACACGTTTTCTTTTTTTCTTCTTTTGCAAATGGGAAGATTTTTGTAGAAATCAAGTAACCATTTCTCCCCAATAAACAGATATAGAAAAAGATAAAATAATAAATAATAATAATAATAATACAAATATATGCTGACATAAAATGTACAGTAATAACCAGGATACCAGCTGGGTTCTGGGGTTAGAGATTGCTGGGATTGAGTGTTCACCAATTAGAATTTTCAACTGGTAACAGTTGTTTGGAGGTTAGTGGTGCCTCCTCCCAGGGTTTAAGCTCGCCCCTCCCCACTTTTTAAGTAGCAGGTTTTTCCCTGTACCTGTGCAGGATGGGTCCACTGAGACCCTTCTCCCTGCCCTGCAGAGGTAAATGAGAATTTTTCACAGGTAGTGTTAGGACCTGCAGAGGTAAATGAGAATTTTTCACAGGTAGTGTTAGGACCTGCAGAGGTAAATGAGAATTTTTCACAGGTAGTGTTAGGACCTGCAGAGGTAAATGAGAATTTTTCACAGGTAGTGTTAGGACCTGCAGAGGTAAATGAGAATTTTTCACAGGTAGTGTTAGGACCTGCAGAGGTAAATGAGAATTTTTCACAGGTAGTGTTAGGACCTGCATACTGGTCGTGCTGTGAAGTTGGCTGCAGGCTTATAACACTTTGGCCAAAGGGTTTAATTAACTAAATGACCCTTACTCGTGAGAATACTAACCTTGAAGTATTTAACTATGTGTTTTGTCACATTGGATGTAGCATTTGGGTATCTTTTGTCTTTTGTTGTGTAATAACCAGGATATAATGAGGTTTAAAAATGCAGGAATAATAACACGATGGTACAAATACAGAATAACATGTACATACGACGTTGTGACAAAATGTACAAATGAACTGCAGTGGGATATGGAGGTGATCGTTCCCGAACCCAAGCTCCCCCAGCATTTTTATTTAACCTGGGTCTTCTTTTTTTCTGTACCCCCAAACACCACCCCCCCCCCACAATATGGGAATGTCTAAAATACTTGTAATGCATCTTATTTTAATACATAATAACAACAAAGTGTATAAGAAAAAAAAATAGACATATATATGTCTATTTTTTTCTTATACAATTTGTTGTTATTATGTATCAGAATAAGATGCATTCAAAGTATATTTATAAATATATATTCATATATATAATTATATATACATATTATTTATTTATATAAATATATATATATATAATTTATATATATATAAATAAACAATTATATATATATGTGTATATATATATAAAATTATATATATAATTTTATTATATATACACACACATATATATATATATATATATATATATATATATATATATATATATATATATATATATATATATACGTTTCCTAAGTTAATTTCATTCCTATTTTATAGATGGGATGATTTTGTACAAATCAACTAATAATTTCCCCCCAATAAACAGATATAGATAGAGATTAAACAATAAAAAAAAATTGTTTCCTAAGTTGATTTAATTCCTTTTCTATTTTATTTTGTAAGAGGAGGTTTGGACAAATCAAATTATATATATATAATATTAATATACATTTCCTACGTTGGTTTTTATTCCTTTCTTATCAAATTTTATAGAGGGGAAACTTTGTACCAAAAACATTCCCCCCCTCAAAAACAGATAGAGAACGATAAATAAATATATATCTATATATCTATATATCTATATATATCTATATATCTATATATCTATATATCTATATATCTATATATATAGATGCAGAGGTATCAGTACCGTGTTAGCCGAGCTTTAATAATCAAAAAAGAATAGATCGTCTATTCTTTTATATATATATATATATATATATATATATATATATATATATATATATACATACACATATATATACACATACATACATACATACATACATACATACATACATACATACATACATATATATATATATGTGTGTGTGTGTGTGGGATAGATCACCCACACCCTCACCCTCTTCCAAATCACTTTACCATCCCCCCTGCACCCCCTCCCCTCACCCCCCACCCCCCATAATACAAAGGGCCAATTCAGACTGGCACAGAATGCCATAGCAACCTTAACATCATCGTGCCAGTGTATGCCAACAGTGAGGATATTGTGCCTCTGTACGGAGTATGGAGGCAGGCAGGGGAGAGCCGGCCCCCAGAAGTAACCCGGGGGGTGTTACTTAGCCCTGCCGCTCCTTTAAAAATTGCCCCTCTGTCCAACTCTTTAAAAACCTTCCCTCTTCTGGAAATATCAAGGGTGAATACATTTTAGGCGGGCTCCTTAAATATGGCGGCAGTCACTTGGCTAGCGAATGCTGTATAACTCGGTCAGAGTGTTGGTTGTCCGTGTGAGGCGATTCTCCGCATCACGGCGCGTTCATTGTCAGTGTATAGAGATACTCGGCATCATTATGCAGCGCGACGAGTTCATTATCAGTGTATAGAGATACTCCGCATCATTATACAGCGCGGAGTGTTCATTATCATTGTATAGAGATACTCAGCATCATTATACAGCGCGGAGTGCTCAGTATCAGTGTATAGAGATACTCAGTGTCATTATACAGCGCGGCGTGTTCAGTATCAGTGTATAGATACTCAGCATCATTATACAGCGCGGAGTGTTCAGATCAGTGTATAGGGATACTCAGCGTCATTATACAGCGCGGCGTGTTCAGTATCAGTGTATAGAGATACTCAGTGTCATTATACAGCGCGGCGTGTTCAGTATCAGTGTATAGATACTCAGCATCATTATACAGCGCGGAGTGTTCAGTATCAGTGTATAGGGATACTCAGCGTCATTATACAGCGCGGCGTGTTCAGTAGCAGTGTATAGAGATACTCAGCATCATTATATAGCACAGGCACAGGGTGGGCACCGGAGGAGGGTGTGAGGGTGAAGGATGCAGAGAGGAAGACGAGGAGTTAAAGGGAAGCAGACAGCATGGCAGGGTGGTTGGCAGAAAGTACCTGATGCTGCCAACCTAGCAGTGCCCAGCGAATCAGAACAGAACATGGGTAAGGGGGGGGGGCAGTGCCAGCTGTCTTTTCAGGGCTGTGGGAACCTCAGACTGGCAAAGAAAGACATTTCATTGGGGGGGGGGGGGGGGGGGTGAGGTGGGAATAGGGTCAGGGGTCAGGTGAGGATGGCCCATGGGCACTGCCTGGGCCAACCTCACAGGGGCAGTCACATCCCAGAAATACTGTGGCTGAAGTGCTGGGGGTCTCTCTTCTCTCTCTGTCTTTCCCCCTCTTTCTTCTTCTCTCTCTCTTCCCCCTCTTCCTTCTTCTCTCTCTCTCTTCCCCCCTCTTTCTTCTTCTCTCTCTCTCTTCCCCCCTCTTCCTTCTTCTCTCTCTCTTCCCCCCTCTTTCTTCTTCTTCTCTCTCTCTCTTCCCCCCTCTTCCTTCTTCTCTCTCTCTCTCTTCCCCCCTCTTTCTTCTTCTCTCTCTCTTCCCCCCTGTTCCTTCTTCTCGTTCTCTCTCCTCTCTCTCAAAACTCTCTCCTCTCTCCTTCTCTCTCTCCTCCCCTTCTCTCTCTCCCTCTCCCACCTCCTCCTCTCACTCTCTCCTTCTCCCTCTCACTCACTCTCTCCTTCCCTCTCACTCACTCTCCTGTTACTCACTCTCTCGTCTCACTCACTCTCTTTCTCGCTCTCTATCACTTTCTCTCCATCTTCTCCTCTCGCTCTATCTACTTTGCTCTCTCCCTTCCACCTCCCTGTCACTTTCCCCTCTGCCTGTTTCCACACTTCCTCCTCCCACTCATACACATACACTACTACACCATGCCATGTATATACAGCGCTGGCAGCGCCAGCCTCCCGCTCAAACACACTACTACACCATACCATGTATACACAGCACAGGTACAGTGCAGGCAGCGGCAGTGCCAGCAGCAGTGCCAGCCTCCCCCTAACACACACTACTACACCATGACATGTATACACAGCACAGGTACAGCACGGGCAGCGGCAGTGCCAGCCTCCCCCTTACACACACACTACTACACCATGACATGTATACACAGCACAGGTACAGCGCGGGCAGCGGCAGTGCCAGCCTCCCCCTCACACACACTACTACAACATGCCATGTATACACAGCACAGGTACAGCGCGGGCAGTGGCAGTGCCAGCCTCCCCCTCACACACTACTACGCCATGCCATGTATACACAGCACAGGTACAGCGCGGGCAGCGGCAGTGCCAGCCTCCCCCTCACACACAGGAAGGGGAGGAGCTGTGAGCCAAGATGGCGGCAGACCCTGGAGGAGGGAGAAGAGTTGGAAACAGGGCTCATGCTGCTCTGAATACTAAAGAATGTGCCGTTAAGGAAGTTTCCCTTGAAATTAAAGTGCAGAAACTTTTGCAAAAGAAAGAGTCAGAAAATGTGGAAAAAGAGATGAATGAAAATGTTGGGCAGAAAGAAGCTGAAATGGAGAATACTGAAAGTCCGGCTCAGAACCAGACGGGTAAGAGAACTGCGGCAGAAACCAGCTCAAGACTTAATGAAGCCAGGAGTAAAAGGCAGGCAGAGCATGAGAGAAGGAGACTTGGGGTCACAGAAATTGTTATCCCACAAATTTGTAAGGACATACACACTAATGCACAGGCAACTGCAGCTACACTTGAGACAGAGACCCTGCAAGCAACTGCACCTGACACAGTTACCCTGTATACACCTCTACCTGAGACAGAGACCCTGCAAACAGCTGCGCCTGAGACAGAGACTCTGCAAACAGCTGCGCCTGACACAGAGACCCTGCAAACAGCTGCACCTGAGACAGAGACCCTGCAAACAGCTGCACCTGAGACAGAGACCCTGCAAACAGCTGCACCTGAGACAGAGACCCTGCAAACAGCTGCACCTGAGACAGAGACCCTGCAAACAGCTGCACCTGAGACAGAGACCCTGCAAACAGCTGCACCTGAGACAGAGACCCTGCAAACAGCTGCATCTGAGACAGAGACCCTGCAAACAGTTACACCTGAGACAGAGACCCTGCATACAGCTGCGTCTGAGACAGAGACCCTGCATACAGCTGCGTCTGAGACAGAGACCCTGCAAACAGCTGCACCTGAGACAGAGACCCTGCAAACAGCTACACCTGAGACAGAGACCCTGCATACAGCTGCGTCTGAGACAGAGGCCCTGCAAACAGCTGCACCTGAGACAGAGACCCTGCAAACAGCTGCACCTGAGGCAGAGACCCTGCAAACAGCTGCACCTGAGACAGAGACCCTGCAAACAGCTGCACCTGAGGCAGATACCCTGCAAACAGCTGCACCTGAGACAGAGACCCTGCAAACAGCTGCACCTGAGACAGAGACCCTGCAAACAGCTGCACCTGAGACAGAGACCCTGCAAACAGCTGCACCTGAGACAGAGACCCTGCAAACAGCTACACCTGAGACAGAGACCCTGCAAACAGCTGCACCTGAGGCAGAGACCCTGCAAACAGCTGCACCGGAGACAGAGACCCTGCAAACAGCTGCGCCTGAGACAGAGACCCTGCAAACAGCTGCAGCTGAGGCAGAGACCCTGCAAACAGCTGGACCTGAGACAGAGACCCTGCAAACAGCTGCACCTGAGGCAGAGACCCTGCAAACAGCTGCACCTGAGACAGAGACCCTGCAAACAGCTGCACCTGAGGCAGAGACCCTGCAAACAGCTGCACCTGAGACAGAGACCCTGCAAACAGCTGCACCTGAGGCAGAGACCCTTCAAACAGCTGCAGCTGAGACAGAGACCCTTCAAACAGCTGCACCATGGGTCTGAAATATACACCTCCGGTCCAAAGATGGCGGCGAACCTCGCAAAGATGGCGATAATGAATGGGAAACAATATCAAATAAAAACAAGACTGCCCAAACCAGCTCCGCTGGAAAGAAAACTACAAAAACTGGAGATAAAGGAACTGTCCAAGAAGAGATCTCGCTGCACAATGCATATGAGGTATTGGAGGAAAAGAGTTGGGGTGAAAAGATGGATGACGCAGACCCCGATATGTCGGACAGTCAGACCTCGCAGCAGTCTGGATCTATTCAGGACATTGAGATGGCCGGACCATCAAATAAGAGAAATCTGCCATCAGAGAGTCCCCCCGGGAGAAAGAAAATGGTCAAAAAGAAAAATGGTGCAAAAAAGAAAAATGGTGCAAAAAAGAAAAAAAAAACAGGTGGTGGTGATTCACCAAATATGCCAAAGTGTCCCTCTCCGCTGAAGGTGGTAACTAATTAATGTGAATAGTATTAAGGGGGAAAAGACCCGGACTGAAGCCTTTTCTATTCTGAAGGACTTTAAGAATTAGATTTTCTTTTTGCAGGAAACTTGCCTGATTACTTTGTGTTATTTATCTATCAGTAAA
>NC_134502.1:25398743-25434241 GCF_040206685.1 Ascaphus truei
AAAGATAGATATACAGAAAGATAGATACACAGATAGATAGATAGATACACAGATAGCTAGATATACAGATAGCTAGATATACAGAAAGATAGATATACAGAAAGATAGATACACAGATAGATAGATACACAGATAGATAGATACACAGATAGATAGATAGAAAATAAGAAAACCAACACCTGCATTGGGTCCTGCCTTGTTTATTGCTTTGAGTATTTCTTTGGCTCTGCCTTGGACCTCTGCCTTGGTTACTTCTTTTGGAATTGCCATAGACACTGTCTTGGGCCATTCATTTGGCACTACCTTGGGTCCTGCCTTTGACCCTGCTTTGGGTATTGCCGTGGGCACTGTTTTGGACACCACCTTGGGTAATATCTGACATCCTGTTTTGGGTCATGCCTTGGGCCCTGCCTTGGGTCCTGCCTTGGGTCCAGCCTTGGGTCCTGCCTTGGGTCCTGCCTTGGGTCCGGCCTTGGGTCCTGCCTTGCGTACTGCCTTGGACCATGCCTTGGGCCCAGCCTTGGGTCCAGCCTTGGGTCTTGCCTAGGGTCTTGCCTTGGGCCCAGCCTTCGGTCCTGCCTTGGGTCCTGCCTTGGGTCCTGCCTTGGGTACTGCCTTGGGTCATGCCTTGGGCCCTGACTTGGGTACTTCTTTGGGAATTGCTTTAGGCACAGTCTTGGGCCCTGCCTTGGGCCCAACCTTGGGTACTGCCTTGGGCCCTGCCCTGGGTTATGCCTGAGGCCCAGCCTTGTGCCCAGCCTTGGGTCCTGCCTTGGGTCCTGCCTTGGGTCATGCCTTGGGTCCTGCCTTGGCTCCTGCCGTGGACCCTGCCTTGGGTATTGTTTTATGTCCAGCCCTGGGCCCTGTCTTCGGTACTTCTTTGTGAATTGCTTTAGGCACTGTCTTGGGCCCTGCATATTGGGCAATACCTGGGGTACTGCCTTGGGTATTGCCTTGGACCCTGCCTTGGGTATTGCCTTGGACCCTGCCTTGGGTATTGCCTTGGGCACTGTCTTGGACACTGCCTTAGGTATTATCTTATGTCCTGCCTTGGGTCCTGCCTTGGGTCCTGCCTTGGGCTCTGCCTTGGG
Organism: Ascaphus truei; assembly: GCF_040206685.1. Taxonomy (NCBI): domain Eukaryota; kingdom Metazoa; phylum Chordata; class Amphibia; order Anura; family Ascaphidae; genus Ascaphus; species Ascaphus truei. Next base: position 25,399,835 of record NC_134502.1, read on the forward strand.
CACTGCCTTGGGTCTTGCCTTGGGCCCAGCCTTAGGTACTGCCTTGGGCCCTACCTTGGGTCATGCCTTGGACCCTGCCTTGGGTCTTGCCTTGGACACTGCTTTGAGCTCTGCCTTGGGTATTGTCTTATGTCTGGCCTTGGGCCCTGTCTTGGGTACTTCTTTGGGAATTGCTTTAGGCACTGCCTTGGGCCCTGCATTGGGCACTAACTTGGGTCCTGCCATGGGCCCAACCTTGGGTCCTGCCTTGGGCACTGCCTTGGGCCCTGCCCTGGGTCATGCCTTGGGCCCTGCCTTGGGTCCTGCCTTGGGTCTTGCCTTGGGCCCAACCTTGGGTCCAGCCTTGGGTCCAGCCTTGGGTCCTGCCTTGGGTCCTGCCTTGGGTCCTGCCTTGGCCTCTGCCTCTGCCTTGCGTACTGCCTTGCGTACTGCCTTGGACCATGCCTTGGGCCCAGCCTTGGGTCTTGCCTTGGATCTTGCCTTGGGCCCAGCCTTCGGTCCTGCCTTGGGCCCAGCCTTGGGTCCTGCCTTGGGTCCTGCCTTGGGTCCTGCCTTGGGTCCTGCCTTGGGTACTGCCTTGGGTCATGCCTTGGGCCCTGACTTGCGTACTTCTTTGGGAATTGCTTTAGGCACTGTCTTGGGCCCTGCATTGGGCACTACCTTGGGCCCTGCCTTAGGCCCTGCCATGGGCCCTGCCTTGGGCCCAACCTTGGGTACTGCCTTGGGCCCTGCCCTGGGTTATGCCTCAGGCCCAGCCTTGTGCCCAGCCTTGGGTCCTGCCTTGGCCTCTGCTTTGTGTTCTGCCTTGCGTACTGCCTTGGACCATGCCTTGGGTCCTGCCTTGGGCCCTGCCTTGGATCTTGCCTTGGCTCTTACCTTGGGCCCAGCCTTGGGTCCTGCCTTGGGTCCTGCCTTGCGTACTGCCTTGCGTACTGCCTTGCATACTGCCTTGCGTACTGCCTTGCGTACTGCCTTGCATACTGCCTTGGACCATGCCTTGGGCCCAGCCTTGGGTATTGCCTAGGATCTTGCCTTGGGCCTAGCCTTGGGTTCTGCCTTGGGTCCTGCCTTGGGCCCTGCCCTGGGTCCTGCCTTGGGCCCAACCTTGGGTCCTGGCTTAGGCCCTGCCATGGGTCCTGCCTTGGACCCAACCTTGGGTACTGCCTTGGGCCCTGCCCTGGGTCATGCCTTAGGACCAGCCTTGGGCCCAGCCTGGGGCCCTGCCTTGGGTCATGCCTTGGGCCCAGCCTTGCACCCTGCCTTGGGCATTGCCTTGGGTCCTGCTTTGGGCCCTGCCTTGGGTATTGTCTTACATCTGGCGTTGGGCCCTGTCTTGGGTACTTCTTTGGGAATTGCTTTAGGCACTGTCTTGTGCCCTGCATTGGGCACTAACTTGGGTCCTGTTAGGTCCTGCCATGGGTCCTGCCTTGGGCCCAACCTTGGGTCCTGCCTTGGGTACTGCCTTGGGTCCTGCCCTGGGTCATGCCTTGGGCCCTGCCTTGGGTCTTGCCTTGGGTCTTGCCTTGGGTCTTACCTTGGGCCCAGCCTTGGGCCCTGCCCTGGGTCTTGCCTTGTGCCCAGCCTTGTGCCCAGCCTTGTGCCCAGCCTTGGGTCCAGCCTTGGGTCCAGCCTTGGGTCCAGCCTTGGGTCCTGCCTTGGGTCCTGCCTTGGGTCCTGCCTTGGGTCCTGCCTTGGCCTCTGCCTTGCGTACTGCCTTGGGTCCTGCCTTGGCCTCTGCCTTGCGTACTGCCTTGTGTACTGCCTTTGACCATGCCTTGGGCCCAGCCTTGGGTCTTGCCTTGGGCCCTGCCTTGGGTCCTGCCCTGGGTCTTGCCTTGTGCCCAGCATTGGGTCCAGCCTTGGATCCTGCCTTGGGTCCTGCCTTGGCCTCTGCCTTGCGTACTGCCTTGTGTACTGCCTTGGACCATGCTTTGGGTCCTGCGTTGGGTCTTGCCTTGAGTCTTGCCTTGGGCCCAGCCTTGGGTCCAGCCTTGGGTCCTGCCTTGGGTCCTGCCTTGCATACTGCCTTGCGTACTGCCTTGCATACTGCCTTGGGTCCTGCCTTGGGCACTGCCTTGGGTCATGCCTTGGGTCCAGCCTTGGGTCCAGCCTTGGGCCCAGCCTTGGGTCTTGCCTTGGGCCCAGCCTTGGGTCTTGCCTTGTGCCCAGCCTTGGGTCCAGCCTTGGGTCCTGCCTTTCCTCTGCCTTGCGTACTGCCTTGGGTCCTGCCTTGGATACTTCTTTGGGAATTGCCTTAGGCACTGCCGTGGGCCCTGCTTTGGGCACTGCCTTGGGTCCTACCTTGGGTCCTGCCTTGGGTCCTGCCTTGGTTATTGCCTTGGGCACTGTCTTGGACACCGCCTTGGGTATTATCTTACGTCCTTCCTTGGGAAATATACTGGACACCTAACAAGCTCCTATTGAACCCCCAAAATAACCACAACATATATATAAGCATATGAGTGTCACAGAGGAGTGCTACTTAGCATGGCAATATATATTTAAAACCAGAGACAGAACATCAAACACAGACAGAGCTCAGTTTTAGCAAATCCAGTGATACTCATACACAGTACAGTGCCTAAATATATATGTATAAATCTCTATTAAGTAAAATGGTCTTTTAGTTTAACATTTTTGGCCAAAATTGTTGTAAGCCCCTGAGCCAACTGCACGGCAGACCACAATTCAGGGGTCCCTAACGCTAATATAAATTGTTAATAACCTGTGTAATAACAGGAAGAATGATTTATAGTAAATCTGTCAATATTAGTTGCAAAGTTCTAAGTCTGATTGAAGCCTTTATTAACCTGTACATTACCAGGAAAAGCACTCTGTATTAGAGTTGTCACAACCATCCTGCAAGCAAACTAGTTCCCCTGTGTGGAAGATGCTATGGAGTGAGCCCTTAACCATTTAAATGTGGGAGGGGGTGAGCTTCAATTAAGTAGGAGGTTGCCACCCTCCAATCAGCCAAGACTAGCTGAAACACAATTGTGAAATATACTGGATACCTAACAAGCTCCTATTGAACCCCCAAAATAACCCCAACATATATATAAGCATATGAGTGTCACAGAGGAGTGCTACTGAGCATGGCAATATATATTTAAAACCAGAGACAGAACATAAAACACAGACAGAGCTCAGTTTTAGCACATCCAGTGATACTCATACACAGTACAGTGCCTAAATATATATGTATAAATCTCTATTAAGTAAAATGGTCTTTTAGTTTAACATTTTTGGCCAAAATTGTTGTAAGCCCCTGAGCCAACTGCACGGCAGACCACAATTCAGGGGTCCCTAATGCTAATATAAATTGTTAATAACCTGTGTAATAACAGGAAGAATGATTTATAGTAAATCTGTCAATATTAGTTGCAAAGTTCTAAGTCTGATTGAAGCCTTTATTAACCTGTACATTACCAGGAAAAGCACTCTGTATTAGAGTTGTCACAACCATTCTGCAAGCAAACTAGTTCCCCTGTGTGGAAGATGCTATGGAGTGAGCCCTTAACCATTTAAATGTGGGAGGGGGTGAGCTTCAATTAAGTAGGAGGTTGCCACCCTCCAATCAGCCAAGACTAGCTGAAACACAATTGTGAAATATACTGGATACCTAACAAGCTCCTATTAAACCCCCAAAATAACCCCAACATATATATATAAGCATATGAGTGTCACAGAGGAGTGCTACTGAGCATGGCAATATATATTTAAAACCAGAGACAGAACATAAAACACAGACAGAGCTCAGTTTTAGCACATCCAGTGATACTCATACACAGTACAGTGCCTAAATATATATGTATAAATCTCTATTAAGTAAAATGGTCTTTTAGTTTAACATTTTTGGCCAAAATTGTTGTAAGCCCCTGAGCCAACTGCACGGCAGACCACAATTCAGGGGTCCCTAAAGCTAATATAAATTGTTAATAACCTGTGTAATAACAGGAAGAATGATTTATAGTAAATCTGTCAATATTAGTTGCAAAGTTCTAAGTCTGATTGAAGCCTTTATTAACCTGTACATTACCAGGAAAAGCACTCTGTATTAGAGTTGTCACAACCATCCTGCAAGCAAACTGAAGTTGACGCATCGTTGCGTGCTAACCGTCTCTCCAGAGCTTAATAGCACAGCGTTAAGCACCGGTTTTTGGCCGGAGGTGGAAATTGTGTTAATTATGACGGACGTTCGGGCTAATGATATGCAAAACAGGGGCTGCCTCTACCGACGCACATCCACAGCGCGCCGTTCTAATTAACGCTGGGATTAATCAGGTGTTGCTTAGGTCATAGCTAAACTTGCCATTACTTCCATCTATACCCTATATGGGGCTTTTTGAAGGGACAGGACGGGAGTAACCCCACAGTTAGGTATGATATAACTAACATAGCGTTATTTCCCTCTCCTATTTCGGGGTCTGGATGGGAGTAACCCCACAGTTAGGTATGTTATAACTAACATAGCATTATTTCCCTCTCCTATTTCGGGGTCTGGATGGGAGTAACCCCACAGTTAGGTATGATATAACGAACATAGCGTTATTTCCCTCTCCTATTTCGGGGTCTGGATGGGAGTAACCCCACAGTTAGGTATGATATAACTAACATAGCGTTATTTCCCTCTCCTATTTCGGGGTCTGGATGGGAGTAACCCCACAGTTAGGTATGATATAACTAACATAGCGTTATTTCCCTCTCCTATTTCGGGGTCTGGATGGGGGTAACCCCACAGTTAGGTATGATAACTAACATAGCGTTATTTCCCTCTGCTATTTCGGGATCTGGGTGGGAGTAACCCCACAGTTAGGTATGATATAACTAACATAGCGTTATTTCCCTCTCCTATTTCTGGGTCTGGATGGGAGTAACCCCACAGTTAGGTATGATATAACTAACATAGCGTTATTTCCCCTTCCTATTTCGGGGTCTGGATGGGAGTAACCGCACAGTTAGGTATGATATAACTAACATAGCGTTATTTCCCTCTCCTATTTCGGGGTCTGGATGGGAGTAACCCCACAGTTAGGTATGATATAACTAAAATAGCGTTATTTCCCTCTCCTATTTCGGGGTCTGGATGGGAGTAACCCCACAGTTAGGTATGATATAACTAACATAGCGTTATTTCCCTCTGCTATTTCGGTGTCTGGATGGGAGTAACCCCACAGTTAGGTGTGATATAACTAACATAGCGTTATTTCCCTCTCCTATTTCGGGGTCTGGATGGGAGTAACCCCACAGTTAGGTATGATATAACTAACATAGCGTTATTTCCCTCTCCTATTTCTGGGTCTGGATGGGAGTAACCCCACAGTTAGGTATGATATAACTAACATAGCGTTATTTCCCTCTGCTATTTCGGGGTCTGGATGGGAGTAACCCCACAGTTAGGTATGATATAACTAACATAGCGTTATTTCCCCCTCCTATTTCGGGGTCTGGATGGGAGTAACCCCACAGTTAGGTATGATATAACTAACATAGCGTTATTTCCCTCTCCTATTTCGGGGTCTGGATGCGAGTAACCCCACAGTTAGGTATGATATAACTAACATAGCGTTATTTCCCTCTCCTATTTCGGGGTCTGGGTGGGAGTAACCCCACAGTTAGGTATGATATAACTAACATAGCGTTATTTCCCTCTCCTATTTCGGGGTCTGGATGGGAGTAACCCCACAGTTAGGTATGATATAACTAACATAGCATTATTTCCCTCTCCTATTTCGGGGTCTGGATGGGAGTAACCCCACAGTTATGTATGATATAACTAACATAGCGTTATTTCCCTCTCCTCTCCTATTTCGGGGTCTGGATGGGAGTAACCCCACAGTTAGGTATGATATAACTAACATAGCATTATTTCCACTTTGACTGGGCCATAGCAACTCCTTCTTTTCTTTTTCAGTCATTCTGTTGTAGATTTGCTGGTGTGCTTGGGATCATTGTCCTGTTGCGTGACCCAATTTCGGACAAGCTTTAGCTGTCGGACAGATGGCCTCACATTTGACTCTAGAATACTTTGGTATACAGAGGAGTTCATGGTCGACTCAATGACTGCAAGGTTCCCAGGTCCTGTGGCTGCAAAACAAGCCCAAATCATCAAACCTCCACCACCGTGCTTGACAGTTGGTATGAGGTGTTTGTGCTGATATGCTGTGTTTGGTTTTCGCCAAACGTGGCACTGTGCATTATGGCCAAACATCTCCACTTTGGTCTCGTCTGTCCAAAGGACATTGTTCCAGAAGTCTTGTAGTTTGTTCAGTTGCAACTTTGCAAACCTAAGCCGTGCTGCCATGTTCATTTTAGAGAGAAGAGGCTTTCTCCTGGCAACCCTTCCAAACAAACCATACTTGTTCAGTCTTTTTCTAATTGTACTGTCATGAACTTTAACATTTAACATGCTAACTGAGGCCTGTAGAGTCTGAGATGTAACTCTTGGGTTTTATGCAATTTCTCTAAGCATTTCACGGTCTGACCTTGGGGTGAATTTGCTGGGACGTCCACTCCTGGGAAGATTGGCAACTGTCTTAAATGTTTTCCACTATTGAATAATCTTTCTCACTGTAGAATGATGGACTTTACATTGTTTGGAAATGGCCTTATAACCCTTCCCAGATTGATGGGCAGCAACAATTGCTTCTCTAAGATCATTGCTGATGTCTTTCCTCCTTGGCATTGTGTTAACACACACCTGAATGCTCCAGACCAGCAAACTGCTAAAACTTTGGCTTTTATAGAGGTGGTCACACTTGCTGTTGATAAATTAATCAAGGGCATTTGATTAGCAGCAGCTGTCTGCTACTTAGCATCTTAATTCCTATGGAAGCAGTAAGGGAGTACTTAGTTTTTCACACACGGCTTCTCCATTTTGGCTTTATTTTTGTTAAATAAATCATGACACGGTGTAATATGTCATGTGTTGTTGTTCATCTGAGGTTGTATTTACCTAATGTTTAGACCTGCTAAGGAACAGATGATAGTTATTATGTCCTGATATGTAAAACCATGGAATTCAAAGAGGGTGTACTTTCTTTTTCACACAACTGTATATCCAACAACAAACAGATGAAGTATAACGTGCGTGTTTTCAGCCTGCCCATGTTGGATGTGCTGGAGGTGGGCGGAGGTCCTGAAAGTGACATTATAATGCAGTGAATAATAAGCCTCCCTGCTGTTTTCACCTGCAGTCCCCTTGTAGAGGAGACTTTCAGCCTCCGTTTCCGTTAGCTGTGTATGTTCAGCCTCTCTTGTTCTCCTGTCATTGGGCTGCCTGGCCTCTCTCTGTGAGGGGGACCTCCTGAGTTGACTGCAGAGTATCAGGGACAGGCTCGCACAGTCCTGGGTTTGTATCTGTTGTAGGGTGACATGGTTGCAGGTTAACAGGGACAGAGCTCACACAGTCCTGGGTTTACATTTAATGCTCTAGTTTATATGGGACAGGCTCACACAGTCCTGGGGTAATATATCTAATGCTCTAGTTTATATGGGACAGGCTCACACAGTCCTAGGTTTATATGTAATGTAGGGTGACCTGACTGCAGAGTATCAGGGACAGGCTCACACAGTCCTGGGTGTATATCTAATGTAGGGTGCCCTGACTGCAGAGTATCAGGGACAGGCTCACAAAGTCCTTGGTGTATATCTAATGTAGGGTGCCCTGACTGCAGAGTATCAGGGACAGGCTCACACAGTCCTGGGTGTATATATAATGTAGTGTGGCCAGACTGCAGAGTATCAGGGACAGGCTCACACAGTCCTGGGTGTGTATATAATGTAGGGTGACCTGACTGCAGAGTATCAGGGACAGGCTCACACAGTCCTGGGTGTATATGTAATGTAGGGTGACCTGCCTGCAGACTATCAGGGACAGGCTCACACAGTCCTGGGTGTATATGTAATGTAGGGTGACCTGCCTGCAGAGTATCAGGGACAGGCTCACACAGTCCTGGGTGTATATGTAATGTAGGGTGACCTGCCTGCAGAGTATCAGGGACAGGCTGAGGGTGTCCCATACTTGTGAGGGTGAGTAGGGGAGATTTTGTGAGGGCTGCAGTAAGGTTATTAATAGAAATGTCAGACTCCTGACTTCTCATGGTGGAATAAGACTCCATTTTCCTGTGTATGTTGATTTTGGCTGGGACTGGGTATAGCAGGGTAGTCCTGCCAGAATCCACACAACTCCCCCCGCCCCGCACCCCTACTGTGCCTCTTAACCAATTCACTGCCAGAGGTCGCTGCAAACCATTTCTTATTCCAACATGGGTTAATATAATAGCCCTGCCCAATTAATTCCCCTGAGAGCACCAACCATATAAAGTATTTTCATATTATGCTTTATTATTGTTTAATTACATGAATTATTGCCACTGTAACATGTTATCGCAGTAACCCGGCTCCTGAGTGCCTTATTGCCCCTGTAACATGTTATTGCAGTAACCCGCCTCCTGAGTGCCTTATTGCCCCTGTAACGTTATTGCAGTAACCTGCCTCCTGAGTGCCTTATTGCCTCTGTAACATGTTATGATATAACTAACATAGCATTTTCTCCATCTCCTCCTATTTTGGGGTCTGGATGGAGTAACCCCACAGTTAGGTATGATATAACTAACATAGCGTTATTTCCCTCTCCTATTTCGGGTCTGGATGGGAGTAACCCCACAGTTAGGTATGATATAACTAACATAGCGTTATTTCCCTCTCCTATTTCGGGGTCTGGATGGGAGTAACCCCACAGTTAGGTATGATATAACTACCATAGTGTTATTTCCCTCTCCTATTTCGGGATCTGGATGGGAGTAACCCCACAGTTAGGTATGATATAACTAACATAGCGTTATTTCCCTCTCCTATTTCGGGGTCTGGATGGGAGTAACCCCACAGTTAGGTATTGTTGCAGGGTACATGCAACTACACACGCGGGTTTCTTGACAAGGCTTATTTATTTAGCCTTAAAAGATATACAGCACACAAAAACAAAAATAGCTTTTCATCAGCAAACCAAAGAAAAATGGCGTTTTCTTCAGCAGACCAAACAAAACAGTTCTCTTTAGCAGACAGTCTAAAAATAAGGCAGCTACCCTTTTCTATGCAGGGGACAGACAGTTCATAATTCATGTACTTTGCTCACAGACCTTGTATCAGTAATCTCTTCAGTAGCTTACTCCTCTCTCCTCAACAGCCAGCAGCACATGTCTACAGCCTGGGGTTTTAACACACCTTGATTAGGAAGCTGGATCCAACTAATTGTCCTGAGGTTCCCAGCTGAAGTTAACCTAGTCACTGCTGCACTGCAGACTAGACATAGGTTTTCCAGGCATATAGCTGGTGGCTTTTATTTACCCTGTCACATTCCTCCCCTGTTAGTGTGTGGCTGGGGCTACGCACGGCTGAAGCCCGACCATCCACCCCTTCTCTAGAAAAGAAGTCAGCATTTGCGTTCTCTTTTCCCGGCCTATGCTGAATCTCAAATGAGAAGGGTTGGAGGGCCATATACCACCTAGTCAATCTAGCATTGGAATCCTTCATACTATTTAACCACTTCAGTGGAGCATGATCCGTCACCAAAGTAAAATGGACTCCTGCCAGGTAATGCCTCAAAGCCTCGATTGCCCACTTTACTGCGAGGCACTCTTTCTCAATCAGTGAGTAGTTTTTTTTCCTTTGGAACAATTTCCTACTCAGGAAAAGGATAGGGTGTTCAACTCCCTCAAACTGTTGTGTCAACACTGCCCCTAGCCCTATCTCTGATGCATCTGTTTGCACTATAAAAGGGCTGTTGAAGTCCGGGCTTCTAAGGATGGGACCCTCTGATAGACACCTTTTTATGTCCTCAAAGGCTCTCTGACAATCCCTTGACCATACCACTTGTGTAGGGGCACACTTTTTTGTGAGGTCCGTTAAAGGGGCTGCCACTTCCGAATAGTTGGGGATGAACCGCCGGTAGTACCCTGCTAAACCCCCTGCATTTTTGTTTGGGGGGTCGGAATTTCTTTCAGGGCAACTACCTTGTCGGCTAGTGGCCTTACTTTTCCACCTCCCACTGCATACCCTAAGTATTTAGTTTCCGCCTTACCCAGGGCACATTTCTTAGGGTTGGCTGTGAGCCCTGCCTCTCTTAGAGATTTGAGGGCCGCTTTCAGCCTATTTAGATGGGCCCGCCAGTGTTTACTATAAATGACAATGTCATCTAGGTAAGCTGCGGCATAAGTCCTATGGGGCCTCAGTACCTTATCCATGAGTCTCTGAAATGTGGCTGGGGCTCCATGCAATCCAAATGGCATTGTCACAAACTGGTATAAACCCATGGGAGTGGCAAAGGCTGTTTTGCATTTGGACTTTTCCTCTAAGGGTATTTGCCAGTATCCTTTTGTCAAGTCCAGCGTGGATATATATTCCGCGTTACCAAGGGCGTCAATTAATTCGTCCACCCTTGGCATCGGATATGCGTCAAACTTGGATACCGCATTGACCTTTCGGAGGTCCACACAAAATCTTACCTTCCCATCGGGTTTAGGGACCATAATTAGTGGACTACACCACTCACTGCATGATTCCTCAATCACTCCTAAGTGTAACATTTCTTGTACCTCCTTCTCTACCAGAGCCCTTAGACTTTCAGGCAACCTATAAGGACGGGAACGTACTTTTACCCCAGGTGCTGTCTCAATTGCATGGGAAATTAAGTTAGTTTGTCCTGGTAAGTCAGAAAAAACATCATGGAATTGTGTAATTATTGCTAACAAGTCCCCTTTTTGTTCAAAGGACAACTATTTACCCATTGGGATTTTATCGTCACTCACGATGTTCTCCCTTGGAGGCTGAGGACCCATGTCCGTTTCCTCCTCCACCGGGTGGATGAATAGAGACCGCTGCATCTTCCAGGGTTTCAGCAAGTTCACATGGTAAATTTGCTTACCCTTCCTGGACCCTGGTTGAGCGATCTCGTAATCCACATCACCCGTACGGCGGAATACTTCGAATGGGCCCTGCCATTTGGCCAGGAGTTTACTCTCGCAACTGGGTAACAATAACATCACCTGGTCTCCTGAGTGAAACACTCTCATGCGAGCATTCTGATTGTAATGTCTCTCCTGACTGTCCTGGGCTGATCTAAGATTCTCCCTGGCAAAATGGCCGACCATATCTAGGCGCTTCCTAAGGTCTAGTACATATTGCAGGGTATTCTTAGAAGGGGACCGCTGTTCCTCCCAGGACTCCTTTAGGAGGTCTAGGATACCTCGGGGTTGGCGGCCATAGAGCAATTCAAATGGAGAGAATCCCGTGGAGGCCTGGGGAACTTCCCGCACTGCAAACAGCAGAAAAGGAAGAAGTTCATCCCAGGCTCTCTTCTCTGAATCTACAAATTTCCTCAGCATCCCTTTTAGAGTTCGGTTAAATCTTTCCACCAATCCGTCAGTCTGTGGATGGTAGACCGATGTCCGAACAGACTTGACCTCTAGTAACTTTAAGACATCCTGCATCAGTTTAGCCATGAAATTTGTACCTTGGTCTGTCAACATAACCTGGGGAAGTCCAACTCGTGAGAACAGTTCCAACAACTTGTTGGCTACTTGCTTCGCCGTTGCTGTTCTCAGGGGGAACGCCTCAAGATATCTTGTTGCATAATCAACTATTACAAGAATAAACCTGTGCCCTTTCGCAGAAGGTTCTAGAGGTCCTACCAAGTCTACCCCAATCCTCTCAAAGGGAACTGACACCAAGGGTAGAGGAACCAAAGGGGCTGGTTTTTGTCCTTTTGGACTAGTTAGCTGGCACTCCAGACATGCCGCACATAGCTTAGCAATATCACTATGCATCCCTAGCCAATAGAATCGGGATGAAATACGGTCCAATGTTTTATCCCTGCCCAGGTGACCACCCCAAGGGACAGTATGGGCTAGAGTGAACACAGATTTAACAAACGCCTTGGGAACCAATATCTGTCTGGTGACCTCCCCCGTTTGTGTCTGCCTATTCACCCTATATAGGATATCATTTGATAGCTCAAAATGGGGGAACACTATCACCCCCTGTGCATCTACAATCTGCTCATCAATTTTCACCACCTTGTCATACTGTCTAGCAAGGAATGGGTCTTCCCTTTGCTTCTGGCGAAAGTCAGGGAGGTACAGGTCTGGTAAATCTCCAGGGCCCATATTCCCCTCCCTTTGGCCATCCCCAGTCATCACTTGTGACCTCTGACTACTAGAATGGTCACCTTGAGACCCAGATTTCTGCAACCAGTGCTGTTTGTCCGAGCGTCTTTGCATCCAAGTCTTTTGAACCCGGTGTCTACTGGGAAAAAGGTCTGCCGAGAAGGGGAACAGTTTGCCAGGGTTCTCCTGAGCCCTAGAAGGAGGCTCCTCGTGAAAGACTGGGGCCATTAGGTCCGAAAAGAAAGGCCAGTCCCGACAGAGCACAACGGGGGCAGGGAGCCAAGGAGCGACTCCTACTTCGAGGTAAGCCTCCTGACCTTTTACCTGTAGCCGGATTTTGGCCGTCGTATAGCGTTTTACATCGCTGTGTATACATTCTATGCTCCATGGGGAGTCAAAAGAACACACGTTAGGCGGTAACAGTTCCTGGAGGACCAGGGTTTTCCCAGAGCCCGAATCTACAAGGGCCTGGACGATTTTTCCCCCAATCAGGGCTGGAAGTAGCCAGGGCTTGTAATTTTCCCCAGTAAAGGCCGAGGCGACGGTTCTGCTGAAGGAACAATCCATCTGTGGACAGTCCACATACCGGTGGCCTTGTTGTCTGCAGGCGGAACATGGAGAGGGTTCCCTCGCAGGAGGGGGCTGTGGATAGCGCTCTGCTGGACCGGTTACTGGAGACCAGGCATCTGGTGGGTCCTGTGGGCGACGTCCTCGGAAGTTCCTCTCATTTTGCGACGAGCCGACATCCGGAAGGAGATGAGGGTCTCGGCGGGGACCAGCATTTGGACTCCGTCCTTGCTGGAACGACTGCTCCTTCCGTTGGACTTGGCGGTTGCGTATGGACGGGCCGTAGGTTCCCCATTGATCTGACCTCCCTCTTTGGGCGTCCGCAAGTGCCGGTGGAGTCGGGTCCAGGACACTCGCCTGCTGCTCAGCCCCAAGGAAGTTCTCCACGAGTCGGACCGCCAAAGCTAGGGTTTCAGCAGCGTGGCGTTTTACCCACGAGCGTGCGGAAGGGGGTATTATTTGTAGAAATTGTTCCAAAACCACCTGCTCTAGAATTGCTTCCTTAGTGCATTCCTCGGGATGTATCCAGCATGTACACAAGTCCAATAATCTCTGAGCGAGGACCCGGGGTCTCATCTTAGCGGTGTACTTCATGTTCCGGAACTGCTGCTGGTAGGTCTCTGGGGTCAGACCTAAGCGATCCAGTATGGCGGCTTTTACTTGACGGTAGTCCATTGCCTGATCTGCTGGGAGACCCTGATATGAGGCCTGGGCTTCTCCTATGAGGAGCGGGGCCAAAGCAGTTGCCCAGCGATCTGTAGCCCAGCCCTGAGCTTCGGCAACTCTTTCAAATGTCAGTAAAAAAGCCTCTGGATCCTCGTTCAGCGCCATTTTCCTCAGGAGTATCGGGGGTCTGTTTGCAAGTTCTGGACTGGCAGACCCTTGGAAATGGGTCAGCAGCTTGGCAATCCGCTCATCATGTGCTGCCTGAAGTCTTCTATCTCTCTCCGCTTGCAGCCGGGCCTGTCCTGCATTAACCGTCCCTGCTGTCTGGTCTGCTCGCACAGAAACTCTTTCAAAATTTCTTCCATTCTTGTGTGTGTGTGTGTGTGTGTGTGGCCCTTTAACTGCAGGAGCCTTTTGAAAATCCCACTTCGGACACAATATGTTGCAGGGTACATGAAACTACACACGTGGGTTTCTTGACCAGGCTTATTTATTTAGCCTTAAAAGATATACAGCACACAAAAACAAAAATAGCTTTTCATCAGTAAACAAAAGAAAAATGGCTTTTTCTTCAGCAGACCAAACAAAACAGTTCTCTTTAGCAGACAGTCTAAAAATAAGGCAGCTACCCTTTTCTATGTAGGGGACAGACAGTTCAAAATTCATCTACTTTGCTCACAGACCTTGTATCAGTAATCTCTTCAGTAGCTTACTCCTCTCTCCTCAACAGCCAGGCTCCATGTGTCTACAGCCTGGGGTTTTAAAACACCTTGATTAGGCAGCTGGGATCCAACTAATTGTCCTGAGGTTCCCAGCTCAAGTTAATCTAGTCACTGCTGCATTACAGACTAGACATAGGTTTTCCAGGCATATAGCGGGTGGCTTTTATTTACCCTGTCACAGGTATGATATAACTAACATAGCGTTATTTCCCTCTCCTATTTCGGGGTCTGGATGGGAGTAACCCCACAGTTAGATATGGCTGCTTGACAGGCCATGTAGGGGAAAAAGCACAAACAGACACAGATCATAGTGCAACACTGTAGGGTTAAAACAGGTCTACACTAATACACACACTGCACATATAACATAGAGACTCCTAGAGACTATAAAAACAATTTATTAAATAAAAAAAACTATGCCATAAAATGGTATGGACAATGGGAGTAACCCCACAGTTAGGTATGATATAACTAACACAGCGTTATTTCCCTCTCCTATTTCGGGGTCTGGATGGGAGTAACCCCACAGTTAATTATGATATAACTAACATAGCGTTATTTCCCTCTCCTATTTCGGGGTCTGGATGGAAGTAACCCCACAGTTAGGTGTGATATAACTAACACAGCGTTATTTCCCTCTCCTATTTCGAGGTCTGGATGGGTGTAACCCCACAGTTAGGTATGATATAACTAACATAGCGTTATTTCCCTCTCCTATTTCGGGGTCTGGATGGGAGTAACCCCACAGTTAGGTATGATATAACTAACATAGCGTTATTTCCCTCTCCTATTTCGGGGTCTGGATGGGAGTAACCTCACAGTTAGGTATGATATAACTAACATAGCGTTATTTCCCTCTCCTATTTCGGGGTCTGGATGGGAGTAACCCCACAGTTAGGTATGATATAACTAACACAGCGTTATTTCCCTCTCCTATTTCGAGGTCTGGATGGGTGTAACCCCACAGTTAGGTATGATATAACTAACATAGCGTTATTTCCCTCTGCTATTTCGGGGTCTGGATGGGAGTAACCTCACAGTTAGGTATGATATAACTAACATAGCGTTAATTCCCTCTCCTATTTCGGGCTCTGGATGGGAGTAACCCCACAGTTAGTTATGATATAACTAACATAGCGTTATTTCCCTCTCCTATTTCGGGCTCTGGATGGGAGTAACCCCACAGTTAGGTATGATATAACTAATATAGCGTTATTTCCCTCTCCTATTTCGGGGGCTGGATGGGAGTAACCCCACAGTTAGGTATGATATAAATAACATAGCGTTATTTCCCTCTCCTATTTTGGGGTCTGGATGGGAGTAACCCCACAGTTAGGTATGATATAACTAACATAGCGTTATTTCCCTCTCCTATTTCGGGGTCTGGGTGGGAGTAACCCCACAGTTAGGTATGATATAACTTACCTTGCGTTATTTCCCTCTCCTATTTCGGGGTCTGGATGGGAGTAACCTCACAGTTAGGTATGATATAACTAACATAGCGTTATTTCCCTCTCCTATTTCGGGGTCTGGGTGGGAGTAACCCCACAGTTATTTATGATATAACTAACATAGCGTTATTTCCCTCTCCTATTTCGGGGTCTGGGTGGGAGTAACCCCACAGTTAGGTATGATATAACTAACATAGCGTTATTTCCCTCTCCTATTTCGGGGTCTGGATGGGAGTAACCCCACAGTTAGGTATGATATAACTAACATAGTGTTATTTCCCTCTCCTATTTCGGGGTCTGGATGGGAGTAACCCCACAGTTAGGTATGATATAACTAACATAGCGTTATTTCCCTCTCCTATTTTAGGGTCTGGATGGGAGTAACCCCACAGTTAGGTATGATATAACTAACATAGCGTTATTTCCCTCTCCTATTTCGGGGTCTGGATGGGAGTAACCCCACAGTTAGGTATGATATAACTAACATAGCGTTATTTCCCTTTCTTCTCCTATTTCGGGGTCTGGAGGGGAGTAACCCCACAGTTAGGTATGATATAACTAACATAGCGTTATATCCCTCTCCTCTCCTATTTCGGGGTCTGGATGGGAGTAACCCCACAGTTAGGTATGATATAACTAACATAGCGTTATTTCCCTCTCCTATTTCGGGGTCTGGGTGGGAGTAACCCCACAGTTAGGTATGATATAACTAACATAGCGTTATTTCCCTCTCCTATTTCGGGGTCTGGATGGGAGTAACCCTTCAGTTAGGTATGATATAACTAACATAGCGTTATTTCCCTCTCCTATTTCGGGGTCTGGATGGGAGTAACCCCACAATTAGGTATGATATAACTAACATAGCGTTATTTCCCTCTCCTATTTCGGGGTCTGGATGGGAGTAACCCCACAGTTAGGTATGATATAACTAACATAGCGTTATTTCCCTCTCCTATTTCGGGGTCTGGATGGGAGTAACCCCACAGTTAGGTGTGATATAACTAACATAGCGTTATTTCCCTCTCCTATTCCGGGGTCTGGATGGGAGTAACCCCACAGTTAGGTGTGATATAACTAACATTGCGTTATTTCCCTCTCCTATTCCGGGGTCTGGATGGGAGTAACCCCACAGTTAGGTGTGATATAACTAACATAGCGTTATTTCCCTCTGCTATTTCGGGGCCTGGATGGGAGTAACCCCACAGTTAGGTATGATATAACTAACATAGCGTTATTTCCCTCTCCTATTTCGGGGTCTGGATGGGAGTAACCCCACAGTTAGGTATGATATAACTAACATAGCGTTATTTCCCTCTCCTATTTCGGGGTCTGGGTGGGAGTAACCCCACAGTTAGGTATGATATAACTAACATAGCGTTATTTCCCTCTCCTATTTCGGGGTCTGGGTGGGAGTAACCCCACAGTTAGGTATGATATAACTAACATAGCGTTATTTCCCTCTCCTATTTCGGGGTCTGGATGGGAGTAACCCCACAGTTAGGTATGATATAACTAACATAGCGTTATTTCCCTCTCCTATTTCGGGGTCTGGATGGGAGTAAACCCACAGTTAGGTATGATATAACTAACATAGCGTTATTTCCCTCTCCTATTTCGGGGTCTGGATGGGAGTAACCCCACAGTTAGGTGTGATATAACTAACATAGCGTTATTTCCCTCTCCTATTTCGGGGTCTGGATGGGAGTAACCCCACAGTTAGGTATGATATAACTAACATAGCGTTATTTCCCTCTCCTATTTCGGGGTCTGGATGGGAGTAACCCCACAGTTAGGTATGATATAACTAACATAGCGTTATTTCCCTCTCCTATTTCGGGGTCTGGATGGGAGTAACCCCACAGTTAGGTATGATATAACTAACATAGCGTTATTTCCCTCTCCTCTCCTATTTCGGGGCCTGGATGGGAGTAACCCCACAGTTAGGTATGATATAACTCACATAGCGTTATTTCCCTCTCCTATTTCGGGGTCTGGATGGGAGTAACCCCACAGTTAGGTGTGATATAGCTAACATAGCGTTATTTCCCTCTCCTATTTCGGGGTCTGGATGGGAGTAACCCCACAGTTAGGTATGATATAACTAACATAGCGTTATTTCCCTCTCCTATTCCGGGGTCTGGATGGGAGTAACCCCACAGTTAGGTATGATATAACTAACATAGCGTTATTTCCCTCTGCTATTTCGGGGCCTGGATGGGAGTAACCCCACAGTTAGGTATGATATAACTAACATAGCGTTATTTCCCTCTCCTATTTCGGGGTCTGGATGGGAGTAACCCCACAGTTAGGTATGATATAACTAACATAGCGTTATTTCCCTCTCCTATTTCGGGGTCTGGATGGGAGTAACCCCACAGTTAGGTATGATATAACTAACATAGCGTTATTTCCCTCTCCTATTTCGGGGTCTGGATGGGAGTAACCCCACAGTTAGGTATGATATAACTAACATAGCGTTATTTCCCTCTCCTATTTCGGGGTCTGGATGGGAGTAACCCCACAGTTAGGTGTGATATAACTAACATAGCGTTATTTCCCTCTCCTATTTCGGGGTCTGGATGGGAGTAACCCCACAGTGAGGTATGATATAACTAACATAGCGTTATTTCCCTGTCCTATTTCGGGGTCTGGGTGGGAGTAACCCCACAGTTAGGTATGATATAACTAACATAGCGTTATTTCCCTCTCCTATTTCGGGGTCTGGATGGGAGTAACCCCACAGTTAGGTATGATATAACTAACATAGCGTTATTTCCCTCTCCTATTTCGGGGTCTGGATGGGAGTAACCCCACAGTTAGGTATGATATAACTAACATAGCGTTATTTCCCTCTCCTATTTCGGGGTCTGGATGGGAGTAACCCCACAGTTAGGTATGATATAACTAACATAGCGTTATTTCCCTCTCCTATTTCGGGGTCTGGATGGGAGTAACCCCACAGTTAGGTATGATATAACTAACATAGCGTTATTTCCCTCTCCTATTTCGGGGTCTGGGTGGGAGTAACCCCACAGTTAGGTATGATATAACTAACATAGCGTTATTTCCCTCTCCTATTTCGGGGTCTGGATGGGAGTAACCCCACAGTTAGGTATGATATAACTAACATAGCGTTATTTCCCTCTCCTATTTCTGGGTCTGGATGGGAGTAACCCCACAGTTAGGTATGATATAACTAACATAGCGTTATTTCCCTCTCCTATTCCGGGGTCTGGATGGGAGTAACCCCACAGTTAGGTATGATATAACTAACATAGCGTTATTTCCCTCTCCTATTCCGGGGTCTGGATGGGAGTAACCCCACAGTTAGGTGTGATATAACTAACATAGCGTTATTTCCCTCTCCTATTTCGGGGTCTGGATGGGAGTAACCCCACAGTTATTTATGATATAACTAACATAGCGTTATTTCCCTCTCCTATTCCGGGGTCTGGATGGGAGTAACCCCACAGTTAGGTATGATATAACTAACATAGCGTTATTTCCCTCTCCTATTTCGGGGTCTGGATGGGAGTAACCCCACAGTTAGGTATGATATAACTAACATAGCGTTATTTCCCTCTCCTATTTCGGGGTCTGGATGGGAGTAACCCCACAGTTAGGTATGATATAACTAACATAGCGTTATTTCCCTCTCCTATTTCGGGGTCTGGATGGGAGTAACCCCACAGTTAGGTATGATATAACTAACATAGCGTTATTTCCCTCTCCTATTTCGGGGCCTGGATGGGAGTAACCCCACAGTTAGGTGTGATATAACTAACATAGCGTTATTTCCCTCTCCTATTTCGGGGTCTGGGTGGGAGTAACCCCACAGTTAGGTATGATATAACTAACATAGCGTTATTTCCCTCTCCTATTTCGGGGTCTGGATGGGAGTAACCCCACAGTTAGGTATTATATAACTAACATAGCGTTATTTCCCTCTCCTATTTCGGGGTCTGGATGGGAGTAACCCCACAGTTAGGTATGATATAACTAACATAGCGTTATTTCCCTCTCCTATTTCGGGGTCTGGATGGGAGTAACCCCACAGTTAGGTATGATATAACTAACATAGCGTTATTTCCCTCTCCTATTCCGGGGCCTGGATGGGAGTAACCCCACAGTTAGGTAGGATATAACTAACATAGCGTTATTTCCCTCTCCTATTTCGGGGTCTGGATGGGAGTAACCCCACAGTTAGGTAGGATATAACTAACATAGCGTTATTTCCCTCTCCTATTTCGGGGTCTGGATGGGAGTAACCCCACAGTTAGGTGTGATATAACTAACATAGCGTTATTTCCCTCTCCTATTTCGGGGTCTGGATGGGAGTAACCCCACAGTTAGGTATGATATAACTAACATAGCGTTATTTCCCTCTCCTATTTCGGGGTCTGGATGGGAGTAACCCCACAGTTAGGTATGATATAACTCACATAGCGTTATTTCCCTCTCCTATTCCGGGGTCTGGATGGGAGTAACCCCACAGTTAGGTGTGATATAACTAACATAGCGTTATTTCCCTCTCCTATTTCGGGGTCTGGATGGGAGTAACCCCACAGTTAGGTATGATATAACTCACATAGCGTTATTTCCCTCTCCTATTCCGGGGTCTGGATGGGAGTAACCCCACAGTTAGGTCTGATATAGCTAACATAGCGTTATTTCCCTCTCCTATTTCGGGGTCTGGATGGGAGTAACCCCACAGTTAGGTATGATATAACTAACATAGCGTTATTTCCCTCTCCTATTCCGGGGTCTGGATGGGAGTAACCCCACAGTTAGGTATGATATAACTAACATAGCGTTATTTCCCTCTGCTATTTCGGGGCCTGGATGGGAGTAACCCCACAGTTAGGTATGATATAACTAACATAGCGTTATTTCCCTCTCCTATTTCGGGGCCTCGATGGGTGTAACCCCACAGTTAGGTGTGATATAACTAACATAGCGTTATTTCCCTCTGCTATTTCGGGGCCTGGATGGGAGTAACCCCACAGTTAGGTATGATATAACTAACATAGCGTTATTTCCCTCTCCTATTTCGGGGTCTGGATGGGAGTAACCCCACAGTTAGGTATGATATAACTAACATAGCGTTATTTCCCTCTCCTATTTCGGGGTCTGGATGGGAGTAACCCCACAGTTAGGTATGATATAACTAACATAGCGTTATTTCCCTCTCCTATTTCGGGGTCTGGATGGGAGTAACCCCACAGTTAGGTATGATATAACTAACATAGCGTTATTTCCCTCTCCTATTTCGGGGTCTGGATGGGAGTAACCCCACAGTTAGGTATGATATAACTAACATAGCGTTATTTCCCTCTCCTATTTCGGGGTCTGGATGGGAGTAACCCCACAGTTAGGTATGATATAACTAACATAGCGTTATTTCCCTCTCCTATTTCGGGGTCTGGATGGGAGTAACCCCACAGTTAGGTATGATATAACTAACATAGCGTTATTTCCCTCTCCTATTTCGGGGTCTGGATGGGAGTTACCCCACAGTTAGGTATGATATAACTAACATAGCGTTATTTCCCTCTCCTATTTCGGGGTCTGTGTGGGAGTAACCCCACAGTTAGGTGTGATATAACTAACATAGCGTTATTTCCCTCTCCTATTTCGGGGTCTGGATGGGAGTAACCCCACAGTTAGGTATGATATAACTAACATAGCGTTATTTCCCTCTCCTATTTCGGGGTCTGGATGGGAGTAACCCCACAGTTAGGTATGATATAACTAACATAGCGTTATTTCCCTCTCCTATTTCGGGGCCTGGATGGGAGTAACCCCACAGTTAGGTGTGATATAACTAACATAGCGTTATTTCCCTCTCCTATTTCGGGGTCTGGGTGGGAGTAACCCCACAGTTAGGTATGATATAACTAACATAGCGTTATTTCCCTCTCCTATTTCGGGGTCTGGATGGGAGTAACCCCACAGTTAGGTATTATATAACTAACATAGCGTTATTTCCCTCTCCTATTTCGGGGTCTGGATGGGAGTAACCCCACAGTTAGGTATGATATAACTAACATAGCGTTATTTCCCTCTCCTATTTCGGGGTCTGGATGGGAGTAACCCCACAGTTAGGTATGATATAACTAACATAGCGTTATTTCCCTCTCCTATTCCGGGGCCTGGATGGGAGTAACCCCACAGTTAGGTAGGATATAACTAACATAGCGTTATTTCCCTCTCCTATTTCGGGGTCTGGATGGGAGTAACCCCACAGTTAGGTAGGATATAACTAACATAGCGTTATTTCCCTCTCCTATTTCGGGGTCTGGATGGGAGTAACCCCACAGTTAGGTGTGATATAACTAACATAGCGTTATTTCCCTCTCCTATTTCGGGGTCTGGATGGGAGTAACCCCACAGTTAGGTATGATATAACTAACATAGCGTTATTTCCCTCTCCTATTTCGGGGTCTGGATGGGAGTAACCCCACAGTTAGGTATGATATAACTCACATAGCGTTATTTCCCTCTCCTATTCCGGGGTCTGGATGGGAGTAACCCCACAGTTAGGTGTGATATAACTAACATAGCGTTATTTCCCTCTCCTATTTCGGGGTCTGGATGGGAGTAACCCTAGAGTTAGGTATGATATAACTCACATAGCGTTATTTCCCTCTCCTATTCCGGGGTCTGGATGGGAGTAACCCCACAGTTAGGTCTGATATAGCTAACATAGCGTTATTTCCCTCTCCTATTTCGGGGTCTGGATGGGAGTAACCCCACAGTTAGGTATGATATAACTAACATAGCGTTATTTCCCTCTCCTATTCCGGGGTCTGGATGGGAGTAACCCCACAGTTAGGTATGATATAACTAACATAGCGTTATTTCCCTCTGCTATTTCGGGGCCTGGATGGGAGTAACCCCACAGTTAGGTATGATATAACTAACATAGCGTTATTTCCCTCTCCTATTTCGGGGCCTGGATGGGTGTAACCCCACAGTTAGGTGTGATATAACTAACATAGCGTTATTTCCCTCTGCTATTTCGGGGCCTGGATGGGAGTAACCCCACAGTTAGGTATGATATAACTAACATAGCGTTATTTCCCTCTCCTATTTCGGGGCCTGGATGGGTGTAACCCCACAGTTAGGTATGATATAACTAACATAGCGTTATTTCCCTCTCCTATTTCGGGGTCTGGATGGGAGTAACCCCACAGTTAGGTATGATATAACTAACATAGCGTTATTTCCCTCTCCTATTTCGGGGTCTGGATGGGAGTAACCCCACAGTTAGGTATGATATAACTAACATAGCGTTATTTCCCTCTCCTATTTCGGGGTCTGGATGGGAGTAACCCCACAGTTAGGTATGATATAACTAACATAGCGTTATTTCCCTCTCCTATTTCGGGGTCTGGATGGGAGTAACCCCACAGTTAGGTATGATATAACTAACATAGCGTTATTTCCCTCTCCTATTTCGGGGTCTGGATGGGAGTTACCCCACAGTTAGGTATGATATAACTAACATAGCGTTATTTCCCTCTCCTATTTCGGGGTCTGTGTGGGAGTAACCCCACAGTTAGGTGTGATATAACTAACATAGCGTTATTTCCCTCTCCTATTCCGGGGCCTGGATGGGAGTAACCCCACAGTTAGGTATGATATAACTAACATAGCGTTATTTCCCTCTCCTATTTCGGGGTCTGGATGGGAGTAACCCCACAGTTAGGTGTGATATAACTAACATAGCGTTATTTCCCTCTCCTATTCCGGGGCCTGGATGGGAGTAACCCCACAGTTAGGTATGATATAACTAACATAGCGTTATTTCCCTCTCCTATTTCGGGGTCTGGGTGGGAGTAACCCCACAGTTAGGTGTGATATAACTAACATAGCGTTATTTCCCTCTCCTATTTCGGGGTCTGGATGGGAGTAACCCCACAGTTAGGTATGATATAACTAACACATTGTTATTTCCCTCTCCTATTTCGGGGCCTGGATGGGAGTAACCCCACAGTTAGGTGTGATATAACTAACATAGCGTTATTTCCCTCTCCTATTTCGGGGTCTGGGTGGGAGTAACCCCACAGTTAGGTATGATATAACTAACATAGCGTTATTTCCCTCTCCTATTTCGGGGTCTGGATGGGAGTAACCCCACAGTTAGGTATGATATAACTAACATAGCGTTATTTCCCTCTCCTATTTCGGGGTCTGGATGGGAGTAACCCCACAGTTAGGTATGATATAACTAACATAGCGTTATTTCCCTCTCCTATTTCGGGGTCTGGATGGGAGTAACCCTACAGTTAGGTATGATATAACTAACATAGCGTTATTTCCCTCTCCTATTCCGGGGCCTGGATGGGAGTAACCCCACAGTTAGGTAGGATATAACTAACATAGCGTTATTTCCCTCTCCTATTTCGGGGTCTGGATGGGAGTAACCCCACAGTTAGGTAGGATATAACTAACATAGCGTTATTTCCCTCTCCTATTTCGGGGTCTGGATGGGAGTAACCCCACAGTTAGGTGTGATATAACTAACATAGCGTTATTTCCCTCTCCTATTTCGGGGTCTGGATGGGAGTAACCCCACAGTTAGGTATGATATAACTAACATAGCGTTATTTCCCTCTCCTATTTCGGGGTCTGGATGGGAGTAACCCCACAGTTAGGTATGATATAACTCACATAGCGTTATTTCCCTCTCCTATTCCGGGGTCTGGATGGGAGTAACCCCACAGTTAGGTGTGATATAACTAACATAGCGTTATTTCCCTCTCCTATTTCGGGGTCTGGATGGGAGTAACCCCACAGTTAGGTATGATATAACTCACATAGCGTTATTTCCCTCTCCTATTCCGGGGTCTGGATGGGAGTAACCCCACAGTTAGGTCTGATATAGCTAACATAGCGTTATTTCCCTCTCCTATTTCGGGGTCTGGATGGGAGTAACCCCACAGTTAGGTATGATATAACTAACATAGCGTTATTTCCCTCTCCTATTCCGGTGTCTGGATGGGAGTAACCCCACAGTTAGGTATGATATAACTAACATAGCGTTATTTCCCTCTGCTATTTCGGGGCCTGGATGGGAGTAACCCCACAGTTAGGTATGATATAACTAACATAGCGTTATTTCCCTCTCCTATTTCGGGGTCTGGATGGGTGTAACCCCACAGTTAGGTGTGATATAACTAACATAGCGTTATTTCCCTCTGCTATTTCGGGGCCTGGATGGGAGTAACCCCACAGTTAGGTATGATATAACTAACATAGCGTTATTTCCCTCTCCTATTTCGGGGTCTGGATGGGAGTAACCCCACAGTTAGGTATGATATAACTAACATAGCGTTATTTCCCTCTCCTATTTCGGGGTCTGGATGGGAGTAACCCCACAGTTAGGTATGATATAACTAACATAGCGTTATTTCCCTCTCCTATTTCGGGGTCTGGATGGGAGTAACCCCACAGTTAGGTATGATATAACTAACATAGCGTTATTTCCCTCTCCTATTTCGGGGTCTGGATGGGAGTAACCCCACAGTTAGGTATGATATAACTAACATAGCGTTATTTCCCTCTCCTATTTCGGGGTCTGGATGGGAGTAACCCCACAGTTAGGTGTGATATAACTAACATAGCGTTATTTCCCTCTCCTATTTCGGGGTCTGGATGGGAGTAACCCCACAGTTAGGTATGATATAACTAACATAGCGTTATTTCCCTCTCCTATTTCGGGGTCTGGATGGGAGTAACCCCACAGTTAGGTATGATATAACTCACATAGCGTTATTTCCCTCTCCTATTCCGGGGTCTGGATGGGAGTAACCCCACAGTTAGGTGTGATATAACTAACATAGCGTTATTTCCCTCTCCTATTTCGGGGTCTGGATGGGAGTAACCCCACAGTTAGGTATGATATAACTCACATAGCGTTATTTCCCTCTCCTATTCCGGGGTCTGGATGGGAGTAACCCCACAGTTAGGTCTGATATAGCTAACATAGCGTTATTTCCCTCTCCTATTTCGGGGTCTGGATGGGAGTAACCCCACAGTTAGGTATGATATAACTAACATAGCGTTATTTCCCTCTCCTATTCCGGGGTCTGGATGGGAGTAACCCCACAGTTAGGTATGATATAACTAACATAGCGTTATTTCCCTCTGCTATTTCGGGGCCTGGATGGGAGTAACCCCACAGTTAGGTATGATATAACTAACATAGCGTTATTTCCCTCTCCTATTTCGGGGTCTGGATGGGTGTAACCCCACAGTTAGGTGTGATATAACTAACATAGCGTTATTTCCCTCTGCTATTTCGGGGCCTGGATGGGAGTAACCCCACAGTTAGGTATGATATAACTAACATAGCGTTATTTCCCTCTCCTATTTCGGGGTCTGGATGGGAGTAACCCCACAGTTAGGTATGATATAACTAACATAGCGTTATTTCCCTCTCCTATTTCGGGGTCTGGATGGGAGTAACCCCACAGTTAGGTATGATATAACTAACATAGCGTTATTTCCCTCTCCTATTTCGGGGTCTGGATGGGAGTAACCCCACAGTTAGGTATGATATAACTAACATAGCGTTATTTCCCTCTCCTATTTCGGGGTCTGGATGGGAGTAACCCCACAGTTAGGTATGATATAACTAACATAGCGTTATTTCCCTCTCCTATTTCGGGGTCTGGATGGGAGTAACCCCACAGTTAGGTATGATATAACTAACATAGCGTTATTTCCCTCTCCTATTTCGGGGTCTGGATGGGAGTAACCCCACAGTTAGGTATGATATAACTAACATAGCGTTATTTCCCTCTCCTATTTCGGGGTCTGGATGGGAGTTACCCCACAGTTAGGTATGATATAACTAACATAGCGTTATTTCCCTCTCCTATTTCGGGGTCTGGGTGGGAGTAACCCCACAGTTAGGTGTGATATAACTAACATAGCGTTATTTCCCTCTCCTATTCCGGGGCCTGGATGGGAGTAACCCCACAGTTAGGTATGATATAACTAACATAGCGTTATTTCCCTCTCCTATTTCGGGGTCTGGATGGGAGTAACCCCACAGTTAGGTGTGATATAACTAACATAGCGTTATTTCCCTCTCCTATTCCGGGGCCTGGATGGGAGTAACCCCACAGTTAGGTATGATATAACTAACATAGCGTTATTTCCCTCTCCTATTTCGGGGTCTGGGTGGGAGTAACCCCACAGTTAGGTGTGATATAACTAACATAGCGTTATTTCCCTCTCCTATTTCGGGGTCTGGATGGGAGTAACCCCACAGTTAGGTATGATATAACTAACACATTGTTATTTCCCTCTCCTATTTCGGGGCCTGGATGGGAGTAACCCCACAGTTAGGTGTGATATAACTAACATAGCGTTATTTCCCTCTCCTATTTCGGGGTCTGGGTGGGAGTAACCCCACAGTTAGGTATGATATAACTAACATAGCGTTATTTCCCTCTCCTATTTCGGGGTCTGGATGGGAGTAACCCCACAGTTAGGTATGATATAACTAACATAGCGTTATTTCCCTCTCCTATTTCGGGGTCTGGATGGGAGTAACCCCACAGTTAGGTGTGATATAACTAACATAGCGTTATTTCCCTCTCCTATTCCGGGGCCTGGATGGGAGTAACCCCACAGTTAGGTATGATATAACTAACATAGCGTTATTTCCCTCTCCTATTTCGGGGTCTGGGTGGGAGTAACCCCACAGTTAGGTGTGATATAACTAACATAGCGTTATTTCCCTCTCCTATTTCGGGGTCTGGATGGGAGTAACCCCACAGTTAGGTATGATATAACTAACACATTGTTATTTCCCTCTCCTATTTCGGGGCCTGGATGGGAGTAACCCCACAGTTAGGTGTGATATAACTAACATAGCGTTATTTCCCTCTCCTATTTCGGGGTCTGGGTGGGAGTAACCCCACAGTTAGGTATGATATAACTAACATAGCGTTATTTCCCTCTCCTATTTCGGGGTCTGGATGGGAGTAACCCCACAGTTAGGTATGATATAACTAACATAGCGTTATTTCCCTCTCCTATTTCGGGGTCTGGATGGGAGTAACCCCACAGTTAGGTGTGATATAACTAACATAGCGTTATTTCCCTCTGCTATTTCGGGGCCTGGATGGGAGTAACCCCACAGTTAGGTATGATATAACTAACATAGCGTTATTTCCCTCTCCTATTTCGGGGTCTGGATGGGAGTAACCCCACAGTTAGGTATGATATAACTAACATAGCGTTATTTCCCTCTCCTATTTCGGGGTCTGGATGGGAGTAACCCCACAGTTAGGTATGATATAACTAACATAGCGTTATTTCCCTCTCCTATTTCGGGGTCTGGATGGGAGTAACCCCACAGTTAGGTATGATATAACTAACATAGCGTTATTTCCCTCTCCTATTTCGGGGTCTGGATGGGAGTAACCCCACAGTTAGGTATGATATAACTAACATAGCGTTATTTCCCTCTCCTATTTCGGGGTCTGGATGGGAGTAACCCCACAGTTAGGTATGATATAACTAACATAGCGTTATTTCCCTCTCCTATTTCGGGGTCTGGATGGGAGTAACCCCACAGTTAGGTATGATATAACTAACATAGCGTTATTTCCCTCTCCTATTTCGGGGTCTGGATGGGAGTAACCCCACAGTTAGGTATGATATAACTAACATAGCGTTATTTCCCTCTCCTATTTCGGGGTCTGGATGGGAGTTACCCCACAGTTAGGTATGATATAACTAACATAGCGTTATTTCCCTCTCCTATTCCGGGGCCTGGATGGGAGTAACCCCACAGTTAGGTATGATATAACTAACATAGCGTTATTTCCCTCTCCTATTTCGGGGTCTGGGTGGGAGTAACCCCACAGTTAGGTGTGATATAACTAACATAGCGTTATTTCCCTCTCCTATTTCGGGGTCTGGATGGGAGTAACCCCACAGTTAGGTATGATATAACTAACACATTGTTATTTCCCTCTCCTATTTCGGGGCCTGGATGGGAGTAACCCCACAGTTAGGTGTGATATAACTAACATAGCGTTATTTCCCTCTCCTATTTCGGGGTCTGGGTGGGAGTAACCCCACAGTTAGGTATGATATAACTAACATAGCGTTATTTCCCTCTCCTATTTCGGGGTCTGGATGGGAGTAACCCCACAGTTAGGTATGATATAACTAACATAGCGTTATTTCCCTCTCCTATTTCGGGGTCTGGATGGGAGTAACCCCACAGTTAGGTATGATATAACTAACATAGCGTTATTTCCCTCTCCTATTTCGGGGTCTGGATGGGAGTAACCCCACAGTTAGGTATGATATAACTAACATAGCGTTATTTCCCTCTCCTATTTCGGGGTCTGGATGGGAGTAACCCCACAGTTAGGTATGATATAACTAACATAGCGTTATTTCCCTCTCCTATTTCGGGGGCTGGGTGGGAGTTACCCCACAGTTAGGTATGATATAACTAACATAGCGTTATTTCCCTCTCCTATTTCGGGGTCTGGATGGGAGTAACCCCACAGTTAGGTATGATATAACTAACATAGCGTTATTTCCCTCTCCTATTTCGGGGTCTGGATGGGAGTTACCCCACAGTTAGGTATGATATAACTAACATAGCGTTATTTCCCTCTCCTATTTCGGGGTCTGGGTGGGAGTAACCCCACAGTTAGGTATGATATAACTAACATAGCGTTATTTCCCTCTCCTATTTCGGGGTCTGGATGGGAGTAACCCCACAGTTAGGTATGATATAACTAACATAGCGTTATTTCCCTTCTCCTATTTCGGGGTCTGGCTGGGTGTAACCCCACAGTTAGGTATGATATAACTAACGTAGCGTTATTTCCCTCTCCTATTCCGGGGCCTGGATGGGAGTAACCCCACAGTTAGGTGTGATATAACTAACATAGCGTTATTTCCCTCTCCTATTTCGGGGTCTGGATGGGAGTAACCCCACAGTTAGGTATTATATAACTAACATAGCGTTATTTCCCTCTCCTATTTCGGGGTCTGGATGGGAGTAACCCCACAGTTAGGTATGATATAACTAACATAGCGTTATTTCCCTCTCCTATTTCGGGGTCTGGATGGGAGTAACCCCACAGTTAGGTATGATATAACTAACATAGCGTTATTTCCCTCTCCTATTTCGGGGTCTGGATGGGAGTAACCCCACAGTTAGGTATGATATAACTAACATAGCGTTATTTCCCTCTCCTATTTCGGGGTCTGGATGGGAGTAACCCCACAGTTAGGTATAATATAACTAACATAGCGTTATTTCCCTCTCCTATTTCGGGGTCTGGATGGGAGTTACCCCACAGTTAGGTATGATATAACTAACATAGCGTTATTTCCCTCTCCTATTTCGGGGTCTGGGTGGGAGTAACCCCACAGTTAGGTGTGATATAACTAACATAGCGTTATTTCCCTCTCCTATTCCGGGGCCTGGATGGGAGTAACCCCACAGTTAGGTATGATATAACTAACATAGCGTTATTTCCCTCTCCTATTTCGGGGTCTGGATGGGAGTAACCCCACAGTTAGGTGTGATATAACTAACATAGCGTTATTTCCCTCTCCTATTCCGGGGCCTGGATGGGAGTAACCCCACAGTTAGGTATGATATAACTAACATAGCGTTATTTCCCTCTCCTATTTCGGGGTCTGGGTGGGAGTAACCCCACAGTTAGGTGTGATATAACTAACATAGCGTTATTTCCCTCTCCTATTTCGGGGTCTGGATGGGAGTAACCCCACAGTTAGGTATGATATAACTAACACATTGTTATTTCCCTCTCCTATTTCGGGGTCTGGGTGGGAGTAACCCCACAGTTAGGTATGATATAACTAACATAGCGTTATTTCCCTCTCCTATTTCGGGGCCTGGATGGGAGTAACCCCACAGTTAGGTGTGATATAACTAACATAGCGTTATTTCCCTCTCCTATTTCGGGGCCTGGATGGGAGTAACCCCACAGTTAGGTGTGATATAACTAACATAGCGTTATTTCCCTCTCCTATTTCGGGGTCTGGGTGGGAGTAACCCCACAGTTAGGTATGATATAACTAACATAGCGTTATTTCCCTCTCCTATTTCGGGGTCTGGATGGGAGTAACCCCACAGTTAGGTGTGATATAACTAACATAGCGTTATTTCCCTCTCCTATTTCGGGGTCTGGATGGGAGTAACCCCACAGTTAGGTGTGATATAACTAACATAGCGTTATTTCCCTCTCCTATTTCGGGGTCTGGGTGGGAGTAACCCCACAGTTAGGTAAGATATAACTAACATAGCGTTATCTCCCTCTCCTATTTCGGGGTCTGGATGGGAGTAACCCCACAGTTAGGTATGATATAACTAACATAGCGTTATTTCCCTCTCCTATTTCGGGGTCTGGATGGGAGTAACCCCACAGTTAGGTATGATATAACTAACATAGCGTTATTTCCCTCTCCTATTTCGGGGTCTGGGTGGGAGTAACCCCACAGTTAGGTATGATATAACTAACATAGCGTTATTTCCCTCTCCTATTTCGGGGTCTGGATGGGAGTAACCCCACAGTTAGGTATGATATAACTAACATAGCGTTATTTCCCTCTCCTATTTCGGGGTCTGGATGGGAGTAACCCCACAGTTAGGTATGATATAACTAACATAGCGTTATCTCCCTCTCCTATTTCGGGGTCTGGATGGGAGTAACCCCACAGTTAGGTATGATATAACTAACATAGCGTTATTTCCCTCTCCTATTCCGGGGCCTGGATGGGAGTAACCCCACAGTTAGGTATGATATAACTAACATAGCGTTATTTCCCTCTCCTATTTCGGGGGCTGGATGGGAGTAACCCCACAGTTAGGTATGATATAACTAACATAGCGTTATTTCCCTCTCCTATTTCGGGGTCTGGATGGGAGTAACCCCACAGTTAGGTATGATATAACTAACAGAGCGTTATTTCCCTCTCCTATTTCGGGGTCTGGATGGGAGTAACCCCACAGTTAGGTATGATATAACTAACATAGCGTTATTTCCCTCTCCTATTTCGGGGTCTGGATGGGAGTAACCCCACAGTTAGGTATGATATCACTAACATAGCGTTATTTCCCTCTCCTATTTCGGGGTCTGGATGGGAGTAACCCCACAGTTAGGTGTGATATAACTAACATAGCGTTATTTCCCTCTCCTATTTCGGGGTCTGGATGAGAGTAACCCCACAGTTAGGTATGATATAACTAACATAGCGTTATTTCCCTCTCCTATTTCGGGGTCTGGATGGGAGTAACCCCACAGTTAGGTATGATATAACTAACATAGCGTTATTTCCCTCTCCTATTTCGGGGTCAGGATGGGAGTAACCCCACAGTTAGGTATGATATAACTAACATAGCGTTATTTCCCTCTCCTATTCCGGGGCCTGGATGGGAGTAACCCCACAGTTAGGTGTGATATAACTAACATAGCGTTATTTCCCTCTCCTATTTCGGGGTCTGGATGGGAGTAACCCCACAGTTAGGTATGATATAACTAACATAGCGTTATTTCCCTCTCCTATTTCGGGGTCTGGATGGGAGTAACCCCACAGTTAGGTATGATATAACTAACATAGCGTTATTTCCCTCTCCTATTTCGGGGGCTGGATGGGAGTAACCCCACAGTTAGGTATGATATAACTAACATAGCGTTATTTCCCTCTCCTATTTCGGGGTCTGGATGGGAGTAACCCCACAGTTAGGTATGATATAACTAACATAGCGTTATTTCCCTCTCCTATTTCGGGGTGTGGATGGGAGTAACCCCACAGTTAGGTATGATATAACTAACATAGCGTTATTTCCCTCTCCTATTTCGGGGTTTGGGTGGGAGTAACCCCACAGTTAGGTATGATATAACTAACATAGCGTTATTTCCCTCTCCTATTTCGGGGTGTGGATGGGAGTAACCCCACAGTTAGGTATGATATAACTAACATAGCGTTATTTTCCTCTCCTATTTCGGGGTCTGGATGGGAGTAACCCCACAGTTAGGTATGAGAGACGGGGGAAGAGAATGGGAGTGGGGAGAGAGAGATGGGGGGGGAGAGAGGGTTGGGGAAGGGATGGGTGAGAAATGTGTAGAAGAGCAGACATTGTACAAAAACAGAGGACGGGGCAAAGCAGCGAAAACCATTTTGAATCCACATTGGTACAGGAGATTTCTCGGGTGCCTGGCTGCCCGCTCTCTGCTTCTCGTGCCCAAATCCCCGTTGGCACTGAGCATGGCATCAGCAGAGAGGCCTGCGCCCCCCGCCCCCCTCCCATCGCGGGCAGCCTCAGCTGCAGACGGGCACGGTGGCGTTTGGCTGAGCCCAGGCCTGGCTTTATAGGACTTTGTAAGCCCCCTGGAAGGAGAGATTGGGGGGAGGGGAGCACATGCTGAGCGGGCAGTGCCAGCCATTTGGGTATGGCATGACGTGAGATTCACCAGGTGGCAGGGGGAAGGGCGGGCAGCTACCAACTGCTGGCTCCCTCAGAGCTTTAACCCCCCCCCCCGCCGCTCTGTGCCCCCTTTGCAGCGGGCATTATGTGGGTACACAGTTGGCACACGGAGTGTAGCTGCTCCCCTTCCCATTTCTCACCCCAGTCTTTCTCAGTCTCAATTTATTTCTCCCTTTTCCTCTCCTCCCTCTCTCGCTCTTCCCCCTCTTTCTCTCCCTCTCCTTCTCTCTCTCTCTGTCTCTCTTTCCCCCCTCTCTCCTTCTCTCTCTCTCTTTCTCTCTCCCTTTCTCTCCTTCTCTCTGTCTTCTCCCTCTTTCCCCTTCTATCCTTCTCTCCCTTTCTCTCTCTGTTGTCTCTCTTTCCCCCTCTCTCCTTCTCTCTCTATCTCCCTCCCTTTCTCCCTTTCTCTCTCTCTCTCTCTCTCTCTCTCTCTCTCTCTCTCTCTCTCTCTCTCTCTCTCTCTCTCTCTCTCTCTCTCTCTCTCTCTCTTTCTCTCTCTCTCCCCTTCTCTTGCTCCCCTGCTCTCTCTCCCCTGCTCTCTCTCTCTCTCTCTCTCTCTCTCTCTCTCTCTCTCCTCTCTCTCTCTCTCTCTCTCTCTCTCTCCCCCCCCTTCTCTCTCTCTCTTCCTCCCCTCTTCCTCTCTTATAAATCCTTCCTCAATACTTCTCTACGCAGCCACCCTCTCCCCAGGTCTCTCCCATCGTCTATCTTTCCTTATTTTCCCCCACATCTCCCTCCATCTGTTTATTTCCGTCTCTCCTTCCTCCAACTTCACTGTCACTGTCAGTTTTCCCCCCACTCCTCCTCTCTCCTCCTCTCTCCCTCTCTCCATCTGCTTAACATTCTCCCTGTTTATCTCGTCTATTTCTCCTCTGTTTCGCTCTCTCTTTTTCTTACACACAGGTCTCTACTAACATGTACCTCCAATATACACCTCTCTCCTTGCCTCTACCTCTCTCATTGACTCTCTCTGTCTCCTCGACTCTCTCTTTCACCTTGACTCTCTCTCTCTCTTTCTCCTGGACTCTGTCTCATTGACTCTCTCTCTGTCTCTTTGACTCTCTTCCTCCTAGACTCCATCTGTCTCCTTGACTGACTCTCTCTCTCTCTTTCTCCTTGACTCACTCTATCTCTCGGTCTATTTGACCATCTGTCTCTTACTCCTTGACTCTCTCTCTGTCTGTCTCCTTGACTCTCTCTTTCTTTCTCCTTGACTCTCTCTGTCTCCTTGACTCTCTCTCTCTCTTTCACCTTGACTGTCTCATTTACTTTCTTTCTTTCTTTCTCCTTGACTCTCTCTCTCTTTCACCTTGACTCTCTGTCTCCTTGAC
>NC_134502.1:25434441-25471941 GCF_040206685.1 Ascaphus truei
CCTCTCACATGCCCCCCCCACCTGTCTCTCTCCCCTCTCCACACCCTTGTCGCTCTCCTCTCCTTCTCTCTTTTACCTCTCCTCTCTCACTCTCCCCCCCACCTGTCTCTCCCCCCTCTCCTCTCCCCCCATCTCCCTCTCCCCTCACCTTCACTTTCTTTGCCCTCTCCTCTCCTTTCTCACACTCCACTTTCTCTTCCTCTCTTCTCCCCCCCTAATTGTCCCTCCCCCTCTCCTCTCTCCCCCTCTCTCCTCTCCTTTTCTCTCTTTCCCCTCTCACACTACCCCACCTGTCTCTCCCCCTCTCCTCTCCCCCCTCTCTCCTCTTTCTTTCCCTCTCACACTCCACCCCACCCGTCTCTCCCCCTCTCCTCTCTCCCCCACTCGCTCTCCTCTCTTTCCCCATCCAAGTTGTTTGTGCAGACCCTCTCCTTTCCTTCTCTTTCCCCTCTTCTCACACTCCCCCCCACCTGTCTCTCCCCCTCTCTCCTCTCCTTCTCTCTTACCCCTCTCCTCTCATACGCCCCCCCCCCCCCAACCTGGCTCTCCCCACTCCTCTCCCCTCTCAATCTTCCCCCCCGTCTCCCCCCTCTCTTCCCTTCTTTCCCCTTCCAAATTTTCTGTCCAGACACTCTCCTCTCTTTCCCCTCTCCTCACACTCCCCCCTGTCTCTCCCATCTCCTTTCCCCCCTATCTCTCTCCTCTTTCCCCTTTCACACTCCCCCCCACCTGTCTCTCCCCTCTTCTCTCTTTCCCCTCTCCTCTTATACCCCACCCCCTCATCTGTCTCTCTTCCCCTCTCCTCTCTTCCCTTCTTTCCCCATCCAAGTTTTCTGTGCGGACTCTCTCCTCTCCTTCTTTCTTTCTCCTCCCTCTCACCACCCCCTCTACCTGTCTCTCCCCCTCTCCTCTCCCCTCTCAAACTTCCCCGTCTCTCCCCTCTCTTCCCTTCTTTCCCCATCCAAGTTTTCAGTGTAGACTTTCTCCTTCTCTTTCCCCTCTCCTCACACTCCCCCCCACCTGTCTCTCCCCCTCTCCTGCCTCCCCCTCTCTCTCTCCTCTCTTTCCCCTCTCACACTCCCCCTTTCCACCTGTCTCTCCCCCTTTCCACTCTCCCCCTCAGTCTCTTCTCTTTCGCCTCTCACACTCACCCCCCACCTGTCTCTCCCCCTCTTCTGCCTCCCCCTCTCTCTCTCTCTCATCTCTTTCCCCTGTCTCTCCTCCCCCCTCTCTCTCCTCTCTTTCCCCTCTTACACTCACCCCCCCACCTGTCTCCCCCTTTCCTCTCCCCCTCTCTCTCTCCTCTCCTTCTCTCTTTCCCTCTCCTCTCACACTCCCTCCACCTCTCTCCCCCCTCTCCTCTCTCCCCTCTCTTTCCCCTTCCCCTTTACTCTCACACGCCCCCCCGCCTGTCTCCCCCCTCTCAACCCCCCCCCCCATTTCTCCCCCTCTCTTCTCTTCTTTCCCCATCCAACTTTCCACGCGGACATTTCTTTGTCCGTCTAAACCTACACCGCCTACAACACCCCCCCCGCCCCCCCAAATAAAAAAACAAGAACAGAACCTTTCCCCTCACACGGAGCGGACCCCCCAACCACCCACATTTCGGGATTTAGGGTCCAACCCCCGTAATCTTCCACCTCCGCCCCCCGGCTCGGGGATTGTAGGTTACGGAGCAGGCGGCCGGGAGAGACCCTTTTAATAAATACCAGGCGATAAATACAATCAAATAAGAGAAGGGGAGAGGAACAGGAGAGAGGTAAAGGGGGGGGGGGGGGGGGGTAAAAGGAAAAAAAAAGGTTGGGGGGCACTTGAATCCTTCACCCAAAAAAAAACAACAAAAAGCCCTTTTTAAATCCATCCAGGCCGCGGTTACAATTGGCAAACGGCCGGTAAGACGCAGCTGATATCAGCGGCTTAATGCACTGCCAAGGGTGCACTGCGGTTTTCGGTAGCCAATCGGCACGCAGGTTTTTTTTTTGGGCTCTGGTCGTCCATATTTTCGGGTCCCCCTCCTCCCATCTCTTAACCGGACGGGGGCGGGGAGGGGCGAAGACAGGTTTTTGGTATGCGTGGTCTCATTTTTTGGGGGGGGGGGTGGGATTCGGCGAGAGGGAGGGTACGGGGGTTGTTGAGGGTGGGGGTGTGGGATAAGGGGGGGTGGTGCTGGGTTTTTATTTCTCGAGCAGCGCAAAGTTGGCTGAGTCTGCACCCCTTGGCCCATTCTCGTCTCCCCCCCCCCCCCTGTTTGTAGCTTTCCACACGTTCCTGTTCTTTCCTCCCGTATAAACCTATTCTCTCTTTCTCCTTCTCTCCTTCTCTCCTTCTCTCCTTCTCTCCTTCTGCGGGTTTTCCTATTTCTTTCTGTCGGTCTGTCTCTCTTTTTTCTCTTTTTCTTTCTTTCATGTCGCTCCTTTCTCTTTCTTGTTGTCTCTGTCTGTCTCTATCTTTCTTTTCTCGCTCTCTCTCTTCTTCTTCTTCCTACTCGCTCTCTCTTTCTCTCTCTCCTTCTCTCGGTCTGTCTCTCTTTTTTCCTCTCTCTCTGTCTCTATCCCCTTTCATTCTGTGTGTTTTTACCTCTTTCTTTCCCTCTCTCTTCTCTCCCCCCCTCCCTCTGTCCCTCTCTCTCTCCCCCCCCCTCCTCTGTCCCTCTCTCTATCTCCCCCCTCCCTCTGTCCCTCTCTCCTTCTTTTTATTCTGTTTTTGTAACTCTCTCTCTCCTTTATGTGTTTTTTTAACTTTCTCTCCCCCTCTCTCCCCCTCTCTCTTTCTCGCCCCTCTCTCTCTCCCCTCCCTCTCCCTCTCCCCCCTCTCTTTCCCCGTCTCTTTTCCCCCCTCTCTCTCTTCCCCCCTCTCTCTCCCCTGTTTCTTTTCCCCCCCCTCTCTCTCCCCCCTCTCTCTCTCTCCCCCCCTCTCTCTCCCCTGTCTCTCCCTCTCCCGCTCTCTTTCTCTCCCCCTCCCCCCCTCTCTCCCCCCCTCTCTCTCTCTCCCGTCTCTTTTCCCCCCTCACCTCTCTCCCCCCCCACCTCCCTCTCCCCCTCTCGTTCTCTTTCTCTCCCCCCCCACTCCTCCCCCTCTTGCTCTCTTTCTCTCGCCCTCCCCCCCCTCTCTCCCTCTCTCCCGTCTCTTTCCCCCCCCCCCCCACCTCTCTCTCCCCCTCTCGCTCTCTTTCTCCCCCCCCCCTCCCCCTCCCTCTCCCCCTCTCTTTATGTTCGTATTATATCTGCCTCTCGCTGTATATGTGTGCAGAACCATTAACGCGTTGAACGTTGATTATAAAAAAATGGTCACTTTTACAGAACAGCCGTTTTGCAACCCAATCTCAAAACGTGCCGATGCTGTCATTTTAGAGGGCAAGCTCTTGGGGGTCAGCAACCTCCATCCCCCCCCCCCGTCTCCGTTAGTTTTTAGCATACAATAACCTCGCTCCCCCCGCCCCCCCCACCTTGTACTACACCGCAGCACACGTTGGCGCCATGCAAACACCCGATACCACTGACACTATTCCACATGGAGGTCAATAAAATCCCGCGTTGCCAGCACATTTCCCGTGTCTCCGACAGGTCTGCAACCCCGCCTCTCCCCATTATCTCCTTGCATACAGCGCTCCCCCCTGCAGCAAAGGATTCTGGGTAATGCTACGCAAATAGGTTTATGCACGGCCTGGGTTACAGAAGGGCAGAGCCAGTAACCTACTCACAGACCCCTCTTTTTTTTTTTAAGGGGGAGCACTCCCCTCTTGTTCAGAACCCAAGCCACCTCAGTGGCGAGGGTGCAAGCCCTTGGACCGTCCTTTCCGAAGTCGGACCGGTCCTCGGTTTCGTTTCCCCCCGAGGATTTCAGCCCGAAGGCCTAGGTCCGCGGGGACATCGAGGCCTTTCCTCCATTAGGGTTCAGGACCTCCGTCTCTTCCTCCCTCTGGCCCGAGGCCGGCAAGGAGGTCCCCGTCCGGTGGTGTTCCCTCTTCTGAGGGATGGTGAGTAGCCCGTGGGTTGTGCCGGAGCTCCCCAGCCCGAATGGGCCGGTTGTGAGAATACCAGTCCCTCCTTCGCCAAAAGGACCCGGAGGGATTTGGACCTGCGGCTTATCCCACCCCTCGCCCAGCCTTAGGACCCAGTGCGGGCCACAGACCACCCTATGTAAGCCCCAGGTAGGAACTTGTTCTTAGCCACAGACCACCCTACGTAAGCCCCAGGTAGGAACTTGTTCTTAGCCACAGACCACCCTACGTAAGCCCCAGGTAGGAACTCGTTCTTAGCCACAGACCACCCTACGTAAGCCCCAGGTAGGAACTTGTTCTTAGCCACAGACCACCCTACGTAAGCACCAGGTAGGAACTCGTTCTTAGCCACAGACCACCCTACGTAAGCCCCAGGTAGGAACTTGTTCTTAGCCACAGACCACCCTACGTAAGCCCCAGGTAGGAACTCGTTCTTAGCCACAGACCACCCTACGTAAGCCCCAGGTAGGAACTCGTTCTTAGCCACAAACCACCCTACGTAAGCCCCAGGTAGGAACGGTGCTGGACTTGTTCTGAGCCACAGAGCCG
This sequence comes from Ascaphus truei, assembly GCF_040206685.1. Lineage (NCBI taxonomy): Eukaryota > Metazoa > Chordata > Amphibia > Anura > Ascaphidae > Ascaphus > Ascaphus truei. The sequence goes on from NC_134502.1 coordinate 25,438,991, forward strand.
AGCAGTGAATTCTGATCTGAGCCCAAAGGCCGAGAAGCGATCCACACTGTTTCACCCTTAATGGGTCCCCTCAGTGTGGGGGTTACCCTCTATCCATCTTCTGGGGTCTCCTCAGTGTGGGGGTTACCCTCTATCCATCTTCTGGGGTCCCCTCAGTGTGGGGGTTACCCTCTATCCATCTTTGGGGTCCCCTCAGTGTGGGGTTACCCTCTATCCATCTTTGGGGTCCCCTCAGTGTGGGGCTTACCCTCTATCCATCTTTTGGGGTCCCCTCAGTGTGGGGGTTACCCTCTATCCATCTTTGGGGTCCCCTCAGTGTGGGGCTTACCCTCTATCCATCTTTTGGGGTCCCCTCAGTGTGGGGGTTACCCTCTATCCATCTTTGGGGTCCCCTCAGTGTGGGGGTTACCCTCTATCCATCTTTGGGGTCCCCTCAGTGTGGGGGTTACCCACTATCCATCTTTGGGGTCCCCTCAGTGTGGGGTTACCCCCTACCCATGTTTTGGGGTCCCCTCAGCCCGTGGTTATGGCTATAGGCGTTCCCATGTGCCGCTGGGAGCGGGTATATAACCAGACACAAAGTTAGTTAGGGCGAGTACAAAAAAACTTTTTAAAAACTCCCTGCAGCGTAGTGTGTACGGCAAATAAAAATACCCCGTGTGGGCACAATCGCACGCCTCGGACGAGTCTGCAACCCTGCCCTTCCCCATTATCTCTGGGCATACAATGCTTCCACTGCCGCAAGGGATTCTGGGTAACGGCGGGCAAAACGAGCACTCGCACGTGCATAACTTTTAGCTTCTTGTCCATTGCAACACGGATCCCCCCTACAAACGTACAGCTCTTCAGCGCAGCCCCGGGGTGACAGAAGTGCAGAGCCAGTGCCCCTACTCGGAGACAGCCTTTAACCCACCTTTTTTGAAATGGCAAAAACCAGACGTAGAAAAAAAAAAACATAAAAGAAAAGTCCCACTACCCCCCCGTTAGAAATCCAGCCGTAGAATCGGGTCAGTTTGCCACTTTTAAGCGACTTTTGCAAATGATTGTGAATATTTCCTCATATGGTAGAATGACCCGAAATACCGGTGACGATACTGGGGGGGAGGGAGGGGAATCATTGTACTTAGGGTTACCAGGTGTCCGGTATTGAACCGGACTGCCCTGTATGTGGACGCTCTGTCCAGTAAAAAATGAGGGGTGCTGTAATACTGGACGTGTGGGTGTCCGGTTCCTCCCTGGACAGAGTGACCCGACGCTCCTTACACCAGTGAGCCCAGTATTTCTGGGGAAGCCGCCTGGCGAACCCTAAGTACTGTATGGAAACCTAATGAGACACGAGGAAAGAACGGATTTGTGGGGGTTTTTACTTAATCATAATACTAATAATGATGATAATATTATTATTGCGGATTCTTATTCAGCGGCGACGGAGGCGGAAATAATTGTTCTGTTTCGGAAGAAAATGCTACCCAAATCACATAGGAATGATATATCGTGTCTGTGGTAGAGGGAGTTATAGGGAGCGGTTATATGGGGTAATAGGAGTTATAGGGAGGGGTTATATGGGTAATAGGAGTTATAAGGAGGGGTTATATGGGGTAATAGGAGGAGTTATAGGGAGGGTTTATATGGAGCAATAGGAGGAGTTATAGGGAGCGGTTATATGGGGCAATAGGAGGAGTTATAGGGAGGGGTTATATGGGGTAATAGGAGGAGTTATAGGGAGGGGTTATATGGGGTAATAGGAGGAGTTATAGGTAGCGGTTATATGGGGTAATAGGAGGAGTTATAGGGAGGGGTTATATGGGGTAATAGGAGGAGTTATAGGGAGGGGTTATATGGGGTAATAGGAGGAGTTATAGGGTGGGGTTATATGGGGTAATAGGAGGAGTTATAGGGTGGGGTTATATGGGGTAATAGGAGGAGTTATAGGGAGGGGTTATATGGGGTAATAGGAGGAGTTATAGGGAGCAGGTTATATGGGGTAATAGGAGGAGTTATAGGGAGCGGTTATATGGCGTAATAGGAGTTATAGGGAGGGGTTATATGGAGTAATAGGAGGAGATATAGGGAGGGGTTATATGGGGTAATAGGAGGAGTTACAGGGAGGGGTTATATGGAGTAATAGGAGGAGTTATAGGGAGGGGTTATATGGGCAGTAGGAGGAGATATAGGGAGAGGTTATATGGCTGCCCAATGGTTATTATATACAGAAATATACAGAGCCTGGCACCTCTAGGGCTGGACACAGGGATACAGAGCCTGGCACCTCTAGGACAGGACACAGGGATACAGAGCCTGGCACCTCTAGGACAGGACACAGGGATACAGAGCCTGGCACCTCTAGGACAGGACACAGGGATACAGAGCCTGGCACCTCTAGGACAGGACACAGGGATACAGAGCCTGGCACCCCTAGGACAGGACACAGGGATACAGAGCCTGGCACCTCTAGGACAGGACACAGGGATACAGAGCCTGGCACCTCTAGGACAGGACACAGGGATATAGAGCCTGGCACCCCTAGGACAGGACACAGGGATACAGAGCCTGGCACCTCTAGGACAGGGCGCCTTTAGGTTATCCCATAATATCAGCGTTTTCCAGCAGTGCGAGGTTTAAGATGTGTGTGTCCTGTAACGCCCCCCGTCCCCCCCCCCTGCCCCCCTTATTTCCCTGGCGCAGAGCCCCCTGGCCAGCGCACGGTTTGATTTAAATCCCCCCTTTACAAGCACCTCATCAGTCCGCCCCAGGAAATGACTCCCCGAAAGGGAGGGGAGGTGCGCGTAACCCCTGCACTTCCCCCCATCCCTCTCCCTACGCTCCCCCCTGTGCTCCCCCTTTCCCCACCCTACTCTACCCTCTTCCCTTACCCTCTCTCTGTGCTCCCCCCGTTACACTCCCCCTTCCCCCACCCTCTCCCTGTGCTCCCCCCTTCCCCCACCCTCTCCCTGTGCTCCCCCCTTCCCACACCCTCCCCCTGTGCTCCCCCCACCCTCTCCCTGTGCTCCCCCCTTCCCCCACCCTCTCCCTGTGCTCCCCCCTTCCCCCACCCTCTCCCTGTGCTCCCCCCTTCCCCAACCCTCTCCCTGTGCTCCCCCCTTCCCCCACCCTCTCCCTGTGCTCCCCCCTTCCCCCACCCTCTCCCTGTGCTCCCCCCTTCCCCCACCCTCTCCCTGTGCTCCCCCCTTCCCCCACCCTCTCCCTGTGCTCCCCCCTTTCCACAACTTCCCCCTGTGCTCCCCCTTCCCCCACCCTCTCCCTGTGCTCCCCCCTTCCCACACCCTCCCCCTGTGCTCCCCTTTCATCCTCTCCCTGCGCTCCCCTCCCTTAATCTCCTTCTGTGCTCCCCTTTCACCCTCTGCCTGCCCTCTCCCTGTGCACCCCCCATCGCTGTCTCCCTGCCCTCCCCCTCACCATGCACTCACCCCTTCCATATGCTCCCTCACCCAATGTCCCCCTCACCCTGAGCTCTCCTCACTCTCTCCCTGCACTCCCCCTCACCCTTTCCATGCACTCCCCCCTCACCTTGAGCTCTCCCCCTCACTCTCTCCCTGCACTCCCCTTCACCCTGCGCTCCCCCTCACCCTGAGCTCTCCTCACTCTCTCCCTGCGCTCCCCCTCACCCTTTCCATGCACTCCCCCTTCACCCTGAGCTCTCCTCACTCTCTCCCTGCACTCCCCCCTCACCCTGAGCTCTCCTCACTCTCTCCCTGCACTCCCCCTCGCCCTGTGCTCCCCCTCACCCTTTCCATGCACTCCCCCTCTCCCTGCACTCCCCCCTCACCCTGAGCTCTCCTCTTCACTCTCTCCCTGCACCCCCCCTCTCCCTGCACTCCCCCTCTCCCTGCACTCCCCCTCTCCCTGCATTCCCTCTCTCCCTGCACTCCCCCTCTCCCTGCACTCCCCCTCTCCCTGCACTCCCCTTCGCCCTGCGCTCCCCCTCACCCGTTCCATGCGCTTTCCTCCTCTCCTGCACGCTCCACTCCCCCCCCCCACCCTCTCCTCCCTCTCCCTACGCTCCCCCACCCTCTCCATACGCTTACCCTCTTTCTCTATACCTTCTTTCTCTCCCTCAACTCTACCTCTCTCTTTCACCCCCCTCTCTCTCTCTCTCTTTCTCCCTATTTTCTCTCTCCCCTGTCACCGTCTCTCCCCCTCTCTCTTCCTCGTTCTTCCTTTTTCTCTCTCTTTCCTCCCTTTCTCTATCCTTTCTCTATTTTCTCTCTTCCTCCCTCTCTCTATTTTCTCTCTTCCTCCCTCTCTCTCTTTCTCTCTCCCCCTCTTTCTCTCTCTCTCCCCCCTCTCCCTCTTTCTCTCTCTCTCTCCCCCTCTTTCTCTCTCTCTTCCCCTCTCCCTCTTTCTCTCTCCCCCTCTCTCTCTTTCTCTCTCCCCCTCTTCCTCTCTTCCCCTCTCCCTCTTTCTCTCTCCCCCACTCCTTCTCCCCCTCTTTCTCTCTCCCCCTCTCCCTCTTTCTCTCTCCCCCTCTCCCTCTATCCCAGGCCCATAGTACTTTGATCAAAACAAAGCAGTGTGAGTGATACCGGAGTTATTTCAGGTCATCTTGGCTCAGACTCAGGTCTGTTCTGCATTAACTTGCTTTTTTTTTTGGTGTATATATATATATATATATATATATTTATATATATATATATATATATTTATATATATATATCCCTTCTGTGTAACATTGTTAAAGGGAAAGTGTCCATCGTAAGAAGTGTATATAATTACTAGGAGGAAAATAATCCCTGTCTGTGTCACTGTGTCACCCTGCGGGGGGTGGGACAGACTCCATGTCCCATAGCTCCCTCCTGTCTGTGTCACTGTGTCACCCTGCGGGGGGAGGGACAGACTCCATGTCCCATAGCTCCCTCCTGTCTGTGTCACTGTGTCACCCTGCGGGGGGAGGGACAGACTCCATGTCCCATAGCTCCCTCCTGTCTGTGTCACTGTGTCACCCTGCGGGGGGAGGGACAGACTCCATGTCCCATAGCTCCCTCCTGTCTGTGTCACTGTGTCACCCTGTGGGGGGAGGGACAGACTCCATGTCCCATAACTCCCTCCTGTCTGTGTCACTGTGTCACCCTGCGGGGGGAGAGACAGACTCCATGTACCATAGCTCCCTCCTGTCTGTGTCACTGTGTCACCCTGCGGGGGGAGGGACAGACTCCATGTCCCATAGCTCCCTCCTGTCTGTGTCACTGTGTCACCCTGCCGTGGGAGGGACAGAACCCATGTCCCATAGCTCCCTCCTGTCTGTGTCACTGTGTCACCCTGCGGGGGGAGGGGCAGACTCCATGTCCCATAGCTCCCTCCTGTCTGTGTCACCCTGCGGGTGGAGGGACAGACTCTGTGTCCCATAGCTCCCTCCTGTCTGTGGCACTGTGTCACCCTGCGGGGGGGAGGGACAGACTCTGTGTCCCATAGCTCCCTCCTGTCTGTGTCACTGTGTCACCCTGCGGGGGGAGGGACAGACTCCATGTCCCATAGCTCCCTCCTGTCTGAGTCACTGTGTCACCCTGCGGGGGGGGGGAGGGACAGACTCCATGTCCCATAGCTCCCTCCTGTCTGTGTCACTGTGTCACCCTGCGGTGGGAGGGACAGACTCCATGTCCCATAGCTCCCTCCTGTCTGTGTCACTGTGTCACCCTGCGGTGGGAGGGACAGACTCCATGTCCCATAGCTCCCTCCTGTCTGTGTCACTGTGTCACCCTGCGGTGGGAGGGACAGACTCCATGTCCCATAGCTCCCTCCTGTCTGTGTCACTGTGTCACCCTGCGGTGGGAGGGACAGACTCCATGTCCCATAGCTCCCTCCTGTCTGTGTCACTGTGTCACCCTGCGGTGGGAGGGACAGACTCCATGTCCCATAGCTCCCTCCTGTCTGTGTCACTGTGTCACCCTGCGGGGGCCAGGACAGACTCCATGTCCCATAGCTCCCTCCTGTCTGTGTCACTGTGTCACCCTGCGGGGGAGGGACAGACTCAGTGTCCCATAGCTCCCTCCTGTCTGTGTCACTGTGTCACCCTGCCGTGGGAGGACAAAACCCATGTCCCATAGCTCCCTCCTGTCTGTGTCACTGTGTCACCCTGCGGGGGCCAGGACAGACTCCATGTCCCATAGCTCCCTCCTGTCTGTGTCACTGTGTCACCCTGCGGGGGGAGGGACAGACTCTGTGTCCCATAGCTCCCTCCTGTCTGTGTCACTGTGTCACCCTGCGGGGGGAGGGACAGACTCCGTGTCCCATAGCTCCCTCCTGTCTGTGTCACTGTGTCACCCTGCGGGGGGAGGGACAGACTCCATGTCCCATAGCCTCCTCCTGTCTGTGTCACTGTGTCACCCTGCGGGGGGAGGGACAGACGCCATGTCCCATAGCTCCCTCCTGTCTGTGTCACTGTGTCACCCTGTGGGGGGAGGGACAGACGCCATGTCCCATAGCTCCCTCCTGTCTCTGTCACTGTGTCACCCTGCGGGGGGAGGGACAGACCCCATGTCCCATAGCTCCCTCCTGTCTGTGTCACTGTGTCACCCTGCGGGAGGAGGGACAGACTCCATGTCCCATAGCCTCCTCCTGTCTGTGTCACTGTGTCACCCTGCGGGGGGAGGGACAGACGAAATGTCCCATAGCTCCCTCCTGTCTGTGTCACTGTGTCACCCTGCGGGGGGAGGGACAGACGCCATGTCCCATAGCTCCCTCCTGTCTCTGTCACTGTGTCACCCTGCGGGGGGAGGGACAGACGCCATGTCCCATAGCTCCCTCCTGTCTCTGTCACTGTGTCACCCTGCGGGGAGAGGGACAGACTCCATGTCCCATAGCTCCCTCCTGTCTGTGTCACTGTGTCACCCTGCGGGGGGAGGGACAGACTCCATGTCCCATAGCTCCCTCCTGTCTGTGTCACTGTGTCACCCTGCGGGGGGAGGGACAGACTCCATGTCCCATAGCTCCCTCCTGTCTGTGTCACTGTGTCACCCTGCGGGGGGAGGGACAGGCTCCATGTCCCATAGCTCCCTCCTGTCTGTGTCACTGTGTCACCCTGCGGGGGGAGGGACAGACTCCATGTCCCATAGCTCCCTCCTGTCTGTGTCACTGTGTCACCCTGCGGGGGGAGGACAGAACCCATGTCCCATAGCTCCCTCCTGTCTGTCTCTGTGTCACCCTGCGGGGGGAGGGACAGACTCCATGTCCCATAGCTCCCTCCTGTCTGTGTCACTGTGTCACCCTGCGGGGGGAGGGACAGGCTCCATGTCCCATAGCTCCCTCCTGTCTGTGTCACTGTGTCACCCTGCGGGGGGAGGGACAGACTCCATGTCCCATAGCTCCCTCCTGTCTGTGTCACTGTGTCACCCTGCGGGGGGAGGGACAGACGCCATGTCCCATAGCTCCCTCCTGTCTCTGTCACTGTGTCACCCTGCGGGGGGAGGGACAGACGCCGTGTCCCATAGCTCCCTCCTGTCTCTGTCACTGTGTCACCCTGCGGGGGGAGGGACAGACGCCATGTCCCATAGCTCCCTCCTGTCTCTGTCACTGTGTCACCCTGCGGGGAGAGGGACAGACTCCATGTCCCATAGCTCCCTCCTGTCTGTGTCACTGTGTCACCCTGCGGGGGGGGGGGGGACAGAACCCATGTCCCGTAGCTCCCTCCTGTCTCTGTCACTGTGTCACCCCGGGGGGGTTAGGGACAGACTCCATGTCCCATAGCTCCCTCCTGTCTGTGTCACTGTGTCACCCTGCGGTGGGAGGGACAGACTCCATGTCCCATAGCTCCCTCCTGTCTGTGTCACTGTGTCACCCTGCGGTGGGAGGGACAGACTCCATGTCCCATAGCTCCCTCCTGTCTGTGTCACTGTGTCACCCTGCGGGGGCCAGGACAGACTCCATGTCCCATAGCTCCCTCCTGTCTGTGTCACTGTGTCACCCTGCGGGGGGAGGGACAGACTCAGTGTCCCATAGCTCCCTCCTGTCTGTGTCACTGTGTCACCCTGCCGTGGGAGGGACAAAAACCATGTCCCATAGCTCCCTCCTGTCTGTGTCACTGTGTCACCCTGCGGTGGGAGGGACAGACTCCATGTCCCATAGCTCCCTCCTGTCTGTGTCACCCTGCGGGGGGAGGGACAGACTCTGTGTCCCATAGCTCCCTCCTGTCTGTGTCACTGTGTCACCCTGCGGGGGGAGGGACAGACTCCGTGTCCCATAGCTCCCTCCTGTCTGTGTCACTGTGTCACCCTGCGGGGGGAGGGACAGACTCCATGTCCCATAGCTCCCTCCTGTCTGTGTCACTGTGTCACCCTGCGGGGGGATGGACAGACTCCATGTCCCATAGCCTCCTCCTGTCTGTGTCACTGTGTCACCCTGCGGGGGGAGGGACAGACGCCATGTCCCATAGCTCCCTCCTGTCTGTGTCACTGTGTCACCCTGTGGGGGGAGGGACAGACGCCATGTCCCATAGCTCCCTCCTGTCTCTGTCACTGTGTCACCCTGCGGGGGGAGGGACAGACTCCATGTCCCATAGCTCCCTCCTGTCTGTGTCACTGTGTCACCCTGCGGGGGGAGGGACAGACCCCATGTCCCATAGCTCCCTCCTGTCTGTCTCTGTGTCACCCTGCGGGGGGAGGGACAGACTCCATGTCCCATAGCTCCCTCCTGTCTGTGTCACTGTGTCACCCTGCGGGGGGGAGGGACAGGCTCCATGTCCCATAGCTCTCTCCTGTCTGTGTCACTGTGTCACCCTGCGGGGGGAGGGACAGACACCATGTCCCATAGCTCCCTCCTGTCTGTGTCACTGTGTCACCCTGCGGGGGGAGGGACAGAACCCATGTCCCATAGCTCCCTCCTGTCTCTGTCACTGTGTCACCCTGCGGGGAGAGGGACAGACTCCATGTCCCATAGCTCCCTCCTGTCTGTGTCACTGTGTCACCGGGGGGGGGGGGGACAGAACCCATGTCCCGTAGCTCCCTCCTGTCTCTGTCAATGTGTCACCCTGCGGGGAGAGGGACAGACTCCATGTCCCATAGCTCCCTCCTGTCTGTGTCACTGTGTCACCCTGCGGGGGGAGGGACAGAACCCATGTCCCATAGCTCCCTCCTGCCTGTGTCACTGTGTCACCCTGCGGGGGGAGGGACAGACTCCATGTCCCATAGCTCCCTCCTGTCTGTGTCACTGTGTCACCCTGCGGGGGGAGGGACAGACTCCATGTCCCATAGCTCCCTCCTGTCTGTGTCACTGTGTCACCCTGCGGGGGGAGGGACAGAACCCATGTCCCATAGCTCCCCTCCTGTCTCTGTCACTGTGTCACCCTGCGGGGAGAGGGACAGACTCCATGTCCCATAGCTCCCTCCTGTCTGTGTCACTGTGTCACCCTGCGGGGGGGGGGGGGACAGAACCCATGTCCCGTAGCTCCCTCCTGTCTCTGTCAATGTGTCACCCTGCCGGGGAGAGGGACAGACTCCATGTCCCATAGCTCCCTCCTGTCTGTGTCACTGTGTCACCCTGCGGGGGGGGGGGGGGACAGAACCCATGTCCCGTAGCTCCCTCCTGTCTGTGTCAATGTGTCACCCTGCGGGGAGAGGGACAGACTCCATGTCCCATAGCTCCCTCCTGTCTGTGTCACTGTGTCACCCTGCGGTGGGAGGACAGACTCCATGTCCCATAGCTCCCTCCTGTCTGTGTCACTGTGTCACCCTGCGGGGGGAGGGACAGACTCCATGTCCCATAGCTCCCTCCTGTCTGTGTCACTGTGTCACCCTGCGGGGGGGAGGGACAGACTCCATGTCCCATAGCTCCCTCCTGTCTGTGTCACTGTGTCACCCTGCGGGGGGAGGGACAGACTCCATGTCCCATAGCTCCCTCCTGTTTGTGTCACTGTGTCACCCTGCGGGGGGAGGGACAGACTCCATGTCCCATAGCTCCCTCCTGTCTGTGTCACAGTCACCCTGCGGGGGGGAGGGACAGACTCCATGTACCATAGCTCCCTCCTGTCTGTGTCACTGTGTCACCCTGCGGGGGGGAGGGACAGACTCCATGTCCCATAGCTCCCTCCTGTCTGTGTCACTGTGTCACCCTGCGGGGGGGAGGGACAGACTCCATGTCCCATAGCTCCCTCCTGTCTGTGTCACAGTCACCCTGCGGGGGGGAGGGACAGGCTCCATGTCCCATAGCTCCCTCCTGTCTGTGTCACTGTGTCACCCTGCGGGGGGAGGGACAGACTCCATGTCCCATAGCTCCCTCCTGTCTGTGTCACTGTGTCACCCTGCGGGGGGAGGGACAGACTCCATGTCCCATAGCTCCCTCCTGTCTGTGTCACTGTGTCACCCTGGGACGTAGGCCCCGTGCTCAGACAGTGTGTGATTTCCTGTGACATTAGATCCTGTCTATTATATTTCTGCCTCGTGCTACATACTGGGGCCAGTTTTAACCCTTCAAGGGCAGCTAAAAACAAAGCAAAATATCCCCATTAAAGTTTCCGGGGCAGATACAAACATTACCCCTTTCACTGCCAAAGGCCCCCCAGCCACCGGAACCCCCCCCTCCCCAGCCACCGGAACCCCCCCTCCCCAGCCACCTGAACCCCCCCCCTCCCCAGCCACCGGAACCCCCCCCTCCCCAGCCACCGGAACCCCCCCACCTCCCCAGCCACCTGAACCCCCCCCTCCCCAGCCACCAGAACCCCCCCCTCCCCAGCCACCGGAACCCCCCCACCTCCCCAGCCACCTGAACCCCCCCCTCCCCAGCCACCAGAACCCCCCCCTCCCCAGCCACCGGAACCCCCCCCTCCCCAGCCACCGAACCCCCCCACCTCCCCAGCCACCTGAACCCCCCCCTCCCCAGCCACCAGAACCCCCCCCTCCCCAGCCACCGGAACCCCCCCACCTCCCCAGCCACCTGAACCCCCCCCTCCCCAGCCACCTGAACCCCCCCCCCTCCCCAGCCAACTGAACCCACCCCATCTCCCCAGCCACCTGAACCCCCTCCCAGCCACCTGAACCCCCCCCAGCCACCTGAACCCCCCCCCAGCCACCTGAACCCACCCCCCCAGCCACCTGAACCCCCCCTCCCCAGCCACCTGAACCCCCCCCCTGAACCCCCCCTCCCCAGCCACCTGAACCCCCCTCCCCAGCCACCTGAACCCCCCCCAGCCACCTGAACCCCCCCCAGCCACCTGACCCCCCCCCCAGCCACCTGAACCCCCCCTCCCCAGCCACCTGAACCCCCCCAGCCACCTGAACCCCCCCTCCCAGCCTCCTGAACCCCCCCTCCCCAGCCACCTCAACCCCCCCCTCCCCAGCCACCTCAACCCCCCCTCCCCCAGCCACCTGAACCCCCCCCCTCAGCCACGTGACCCCCCCCCAGCCACCTGATCCCCCCCAGCCACCTAAACCCCCCCCAGCCACCTGAACCCCCCCCAGCCACCTGAACCCCCCCCAGCCACCTGAACCCCCCCCAGCCACCAAAACCCCCCCCAGCCACCTGAACCCACCCCCCCAGCCACCTGAACCCCCCCTCCCCAGCCACCTGAACCCCCCCTCCCCAGCCACCTGAACCCCTCCCAGCCACCTGAACCTCCCCCCAGCCACCTGAACCCCCCCTCCCCAGCCACCTGAACCCCCCCCCAGGTACCTGAACCCCCCCCCCAGCCACCTGACCCCCCCCAGCCACCTGATCCCCCCCAGCCACCTGAACCCCCCCTCCCCCAGCCACCTGAACCCCCCTTCCACAGCCACCTGAACCCCCCTTCCCCAGCCACCTGAACCCCCCCTCCCCAGCCACCTGAACCCCCCCAGCCACCTGAACCCACCCCCCCAGCCACCTGAACCCCCCCCCCCCCAGCCACCTGAACCCACCCCCCCAGCCTCCTGAACCCACCCCCCCAGCCACCTGAACCCACCCCCCCAGCCACCTGAACCCGCCCCTCCAGCCACCTGAACCCCTAAATATGACTTTCTACACCTCCACCCTCCACCCTAATCCCATAGAAGCGTCCACATCAGACTTTTTGCAGGGACTTTTAAATATGGCCACCAGCGCTTGTTGTGTGTTTAATGGGAATTTTATTTGGGGGGGGGGGGGATTTGGGGACAAGTGTCAGAAAACCTATGGAGGATCAGATGTCATTCGGACAAAGGGGTCGCAGGTGTAAGCGCTTTCTCTCCCCTCCCCCCCCCCCTCCCTGAATAAATAAGAAAACAGGAAGACTATTAAATAAACTCACAGAGCAAATAAGCGATTAGAGAGAAAAGCACGCTCACCTGACCGTGAGCAAACACGCCGCGCTGTATAATGGTGCCGAGTATCTGTATACACTGATTATGAACACGCTGCGCTGTATAATGATGCTGAGTATCTATTCACTGATAATGAACATGCCGCGCTGTATAATGATACTGAGTATCTCTATACACTGATAATGAACACGCCGCGCTGTATACTGATGCTGAGTATCTATACACTGATAATGAACACGCTGTGCTGTATATTGATACTGAGTATCTCTATACACTGATAATGAACACGCTGCACTGTATATTGATGATGAGTATCTATGCACTGATCATAATGAACACAGATCCTGTCAACCTTAATCTGTCTGTCTGTGTATATATCTATCTAGTCAGTATTCAAAGATAGGTAGATAGCCAGTATATATCTATATATACTGACTATTATCTTTATCTCCAGCCCGTGTCGCTCCCACACATTCCCTCATCCCATCCTCTCCAGCCCGTATCTCCCCACTGCTGGATGAAGCCTCCCCAGTGATCTCCCAGGTCCTGCGGTTACAGCCTCTCTTCTCCACGTCGCTCCCACACATTCCTATCCCATCCTCTCCAGCCCGTGTCTCCCCACTGCTGGATGAAGCCTCCCCAGTGATCCCCCAGGTCCTGCGGTTACAGCCTCTTCTCCACGTCGCTCCCACACATTCCCTCATCCCATCCTCTCCAGCCCGTGCTCCCCACTGCTGGATGAAGCCTCCCCAGTGATCTCCGAGGTCCTGCGGTTACAGCCTCTCTTCTCCACGTCGCTCCCACACATTCCCTCATCCCATCCTCTCCAGCCCGTGCCTCCCCACTGCTGGATGAAGCCTCCCCAGTGATCCCCCAGGTCCTGCGGTTACAGCCTCTCTTCTCCACGTCGCTCCCACACATTCCCTCACCCCATCCTCTCCAGCCCGTGTCTCCCCACTGCTGGATGAAGCCTCCCCAGTGATCTCCCAGGTCCTGCGGTTACAGCCTCTCTTCTCCACGTCGCTCCCACACATTCCCTCACCCCATCCTCTCCAGCCCGTGTCTCCCCACTGCTGGATGAAGCCTCCCCAGTGATCTCCCAGGTCCTGCGGTTATAGCCTCTCTTCTCCACGTCGCTCCCACACATTCCCTCATCCCATCCTCTCCAGCCCGTGTCTCCCCACTGCTGGATGAAGCCTCCCCAGTGATCTCCCAGGTCCTGCGGTTACAGCCTCTCTTCTCCACGTCGCTCTCACACATTCCCTCATCCCATCCTCTCCAGCCCGTGTCTCCCCACTGCTGGATGAAGCCTCCCCAGTGATCTCCCAGGTCCTGCGGTTACAGCCTGTCTTCTCCACGTCGCTCCCACACATTCCCTCATCCCATCCTCTCCAGCCCGTGTCTCCCCACTGCTGGATGAAGCCTCCCCAGTGATCTCCCAGGTCCTGCGGTTACAGCCTCTTCTCCACGTCCCTCCCACACATTCCCTCATCCCATCCTCTCCAGCCCGTGTCTCCCCACTGCTGGATGAAGCCTCCCCAGTGATCTCCCAGGTCCTGCGGTTACAGCCTCTCTTCTCCACGTCGCTCCCACACATTCCCTCATCCCATCCTCTCCAGCCCGTGTCTCCCCACTGCTGGATGAAGCCTCCCCAGTGATCCCCCAGGTCCTGCGGTTACAGCCTCTCTTCTCCACGTCGCCCCCGCACATGTTCCCTCATCCCATCCTCTCCAACCCGTGTCTCCCCACTGCTGGATGAAGCCTCCCCAGTGATCTCCCAGGTCCTGCGGTTACAGCCTCTCTTCTCAACGTCGCTCCCACACATTTCCTCACCCCATCCTCTCCAGCCCGTGTCTCCCCACTGCTGGATGAAGCCTCCCCAGTGATCCCCCAGGTCCTGCGGTTACAGCCTCTTCTCCACGTCGCTCCCACACATTCCCTCATCTCATCCTCTCCAGCCCGTGTCTCCCCACTGCTGGATGAAGCCTCCCCACTGCTGGATGAAGCCTCCCCAGTGATCCCCCAGGTCCTGCGGTTACAGCCTCTCTTCTCCACGTCGCTCCCACACATTCCCTTATCCCATCCTCTCCAGCCCGTGTCTCTCCACTGCTGGATGAAGCCTCCCCAGTGATCTCCCAGGTCCTGCGGTTACAGCCTCTCTTCTCCACGTCACTCCCACACATTCCCTCACCCCATCCTCTCCAGCCCGTGTCTCCCCACTGCTGGATGAAGCCTCCCCAATGATCCCCCAGGTCCTGCGGTTACAGCCTCTTCTCCACGTCGCTCCCGCACACGTTCTCATCCCATCCTCTCATCTTACATTGTGTCGTCGTCTTGGTCTTTTCATCTCTCTTGGATCCAGTAGAGTTTTATCTTTGTGCAACGATGGTCATTTCTTCTTGCGATATGTCCGGCCCACCGCCATTTTAATTTCTTCAACCGTGGTATGATGTCACAGACTTGTTTGGTTTCGAACCCATTCATTCTTTTTCCTGTTTCTTCGGGTAATACCCAGCATGCATCTCCCCATACTTCTTTGCGTTGTCTGAAGATCCTGAATTATCTTCACATTCATGGTCCAAGTTTCACATTCATTCAGGATACACAGGTCACATCCACACGTGAGCGCGGGCAGGATACACGGGTCACACCCATACGTGAGCGCGGGCAGGATACACAGGTCACACCCATACGTGAGCGCGGGCAGGATACACAGGTCACATCCACACGTGAGCGCGGGCAGGATACACGGGTCACACCCATACGTGAGCGCGGGCAGGATACATGGGTCACACCCATACGTGAACGCGGGCAGGATACACGGGTCACATCCATACGTGAGCGCGGGCAGGATACACGGGTCACACCCATACGTGAGCGTGGGCAGGATACACGGGTCACATCCATACGTGAGCGTGGGCAGGATACACGGGTCACATCCATACGTGAGCGCGGGCAGGATACACGGGTCACATCCATACGTGAGAGCGGGCAGGATACACGGGTCACATCCATACATGAGCATGGGCAGGATACATGGGTCACATCCACATGTGAGCACGGGCAGGATACACGGGTCACATCCATACATGAGCATGGGCAGGATACATGGGTCACATCCATACGTGAGCACGGGCAGGATACACAGATCACATCCATACGTGAGTGCGGGTAGGGTACACGGGTCACATCCATACGTGAGCACGGGCAGGATACACGGGTCACATCCATACGTGAGCACGGGCAGGATACATGGGTCACATCCATACGTGAGCGCGGGCAGGATACACGGGTCACATCCATACGTGAGCGTGGGCAGGATACATGGGTCACATCCATACGTGGAGAGCGGGCAGGATACACGGGTCACATCCATACGTGAGCGCGGGCAGGATACACGGGTCACATCCATACGTGAGCGCGGGCAGGATACACGGGTCACATCCATACGTAATCGCGGGGCAGGATACAAGGGTCACATCCATACGTGAGCACGGGCAGGGTACACGGATCACATCCATACATGAGCATGGGCAGGATACATGGGTCACATCCACATGTGAGCACGGGCAGGATACACGGGTCACATCCATACATGAGCATGGGCAGGATACATGGGTCACATCCATATGTGAGCACGGGCAGGATACACAGATCACATCCATACGTGAGTGCGGGTAGGGTACACGGGTCACACACATAAGTGAGCACGGGCAGGATACACGGGTTACATCCATACGTGAGCACGGGCAGGATACATGGGTCACATCCATACGTGAGCGCGGGCAGGATACACGGGTCACACCCATACGTGAACGTGGGCAGGATACACGGGTCACATCCATACGTGAGCGTGGGCAGGATAGACGGGTCACATCCATACGTGAGCGTGGGCAGGATACATGGGTCACACCCATACGTGAGCGCGGGCAGGATACACGGGTCACACCCATACGTGAGCGCGGGCAGGATACACGGGTCACACCCATACGTGAGCGCGGGCAGGATACACGGGTCACATCCATACGTGAGCAGGGGCAGGATACACAGGTCACACCCATACGTGAGCGGGGGCAGGATACACGGGTCACATCCATACGTGAGCGCGGGCAGGATACACGGGTCACATCCATACGTGAGCAGGGGCAGGATACACGGGTCACATCCATATGTGAGCGTGGCCAGGATACACGGGTCACACCCATACGTGAGCGTGGGCAGGATACACGTGTCACACCCATACGTGAGCGCGGGCAGGATACACGGGTCACATCCATACGTGAGCGCGGGCAGGATACACGGGTCACATCCATACGTGAGCACGGGCAGGATACACGGGTCACATCCATACGTGAGCAGGGGCAGGATACACGGGTCACATCCATATGTGAGCGTGGCCAGGATACACGGGTCACACCCATACGTGAGCGTGGGCAGGATACACGTGTCATACCCATACGTGAGCGCGGGCAGGATACACGAGTCACACCCATACGTGAGCGCGGGCAGGATCCACGGGTCACATCCATACGTGAGTGCGGGCAGGGTACACGGGTCACATCCTTACGTGAGCCCGGGCAGGGTACACGGGTCACAACCATACGTGAGCACGGGCAGGATACACGAGTCACACCCATACGTGAGCGTGTGCAGGATACACGGGTCACACCCATACGTGAGCGCGGGCAGGATACACGAGTCACACCCATAAGTGAGCGCGGGCAGGATACACGGGTCACACCCATACGTGAGCGCGGGCAGGGTACACGGGTCACACCCATACGTGAGCGCGGGCAGGATACACGGGTCACACACTTTCCTCTTGAGGCGCAGTGGGAGGTTTCCTTGTAAGATTGTCTGGTTTCCAAACGCTGCGTCCCATCTTCCTTCTCTGATTCGTTTCATTCCAAAGGTTCCCGTCCGTTATTTGGCGGCCAAGAGAGACACGGTGTTCCATTCCTAGTTCTAT
This sequence comes from Ascaphus truei, assembly GCF_040206685.1. Classification (NCBI taxonomy): domain Eukaryota; kingdom Metazoa; phylum Chordata; class Amphibia; order Anura; family Ascaphidae; genus Ascaphus; species Ascaphus truei. Next base: position 25,456,181 of record NC_134502.1, read on the forward strand.
CCCATTTATTTGGAGCTTTGTAGAGGTGACACGTTTGTTGAACATCACGTTGGTCTTCCTGAGATTCATATGAATTATATATATATATATATATATGTGTGTGTGTGTGTGTGTGTGTTTGTGTGTATTGGGAGATCATTAGGGAGCAGTGGATTGACAAGGGCTGAAGATGATATGTATATATATTTATATGTGTGTATATGTATGAGTGTGTATATATATATATACACACACACACACACACACACACACACACACACACACACACACACACACACACACACACACACACACACACACACACACACACACACACACACACACACACACACACATATATACATATACACACTATCTTGGTAATTTTTCCTGGATGCACTAGCAATGATGAATATAGGCAGATAGAATAGGCTCTCTGAGCTCTTGCAAAATCAAAGAAAAATCACTTTATTTCAAAGAATTAAATGTTCTGTTGAGCGTCGATTCTTTGAAATATATATATATTTTTAATTTATTTTCACAAGACCTGTGATTGGCTATTCTCTGTATATTCTCTCTCTCCCCCTCTTTCTCCCACTTGGTCTCTCTCTCTCTCTCTCTCTCTCTCTCTCTCTCTCTCTCTCTCTCTCTCTCTCTCTCTCTCTCTCTCTCTCTCTCTCTCTCTCTCGTTCTGTGTGCCTGTCTCTCTTTCCTCTCTCTTTCCTCTCTCTCTCTCTCCCCTCTCTCTCTCTCTGTCTCTCTCTCTCTCTCTCCCCTCTCCCATCTCTCCCCTCTCCCATCTCTCCCCTCTCCCATCTCTCCTCTCTCCCATCTCTCCTCTCTCTGTCTCTCTCCCTCTCTTTCCCTTTCTCTTTCCCTCTCTGTCTTCCTCTCTCTCTCTTTCCCTCTCTTTTTCCGTCTCTCTCTTCCTCTCTGTCTCTTTCCCTCTCCCCCTCTCTGTCTCTTTCCCTCTCTCTCTTCCTCTCTCGTTCCCTTTCCCTCTCTGTCTTCCTCTCTCTCTTTCCCTCTCTCTCTTCCTCTCTCTTTCCCTTTCTCTTTCCCTCTCTGTTTTCCTCTCTCTTTCCCTCTCTCTCTTCCTCTTTGTCTCTTTCCCTCTCTCTCTTCCTCTTTGTCTCTTTCCCTCTCTCTCTTCCTCTGTCTCTTTCCCTCTCTCTCTTCATCTCTCGTTCCCTTTCCCTCTCTGTCTTCCTCTCTCTCTTTCAATCTCTCTCTTTCCCTCTCTCTCTTCCTCTCTCTTTCCCTTTCTCTTTCCCTCTCTGTCTTCCTCTCTCTCTTTCCCTCTCTTTTTCCCTCTCTCTTTCCCTCTCTGTTTTCCTCTCTCTTTCCCTCTCTCTCTTCCTCTTTGTCTCTTTCCCTCTCTCTCTTCCTCTTTGTCTCTTTCCCTCTCTCTCTTCATCTCTCGTTCCCTTTCCCTCTCTGTCTTCCTCTCTCTCTTTCAATCTCTCTCTTTCCCTCTCTCTCTTCCTCTCTCTTTCCCTTTCTCTTTCCCTCTCTGTTTTCCTCTCTCTTTCCCTTTCTCTTTCCCTCTCTGTTTTCCTCTCTCTTTCCCTCTCTCTCTTCCTCTTTGTCTCTTTCCCTCTCTCTCTTCCTCTGTCTCTTTCCCTCTCTCTCTTCATCTCTCGTTCCCTTTCCCTCTCTGTCTTCCTCTCTCTCTTTCAATCTCTCTCTTTCCCTCTCTCTCTTCCTCTCTCTTTCCCTTTCTCTTTCCCTCTCTGTCTTCCTCTCTCTCTTTCCCTCTCTTTTTCCCTCTCTCTCTTCCTCTCTGTCTCTTTCCCTCTCTGTCTCTTTCCCTCTCTCTCTTCCTCTCTCGTTCCCTTTCCCTCTCTCTCTTTCCCTCTCTCTCTTCCTCTCTGTCTCTTTCCCTCTCTCTCTTCCTCTCTCTTTCCCTCTCTGTCATCCTCTCTCTCTTTCCCTCTCTTTTTCCCTCTCTCTCTTCCTCTCTGTCTCTTTCCCTCTCTGTCTCTTTCCCTCTCTCTCTTCCTCTCTCGTTCCCTTTCCCTCTCTCTCTTTCCCTCTCTCTCTTCCTCTCTGTCTCTTTCCCTCTCTCTCTTCCTCTCTGTCTCTTTCCCTCTCTCGTTCCCTTTCCCTCTCTCTCTTTCCCTCTCTCTCTTCCTCTCTGTCTCTTTCCCTCTCTCTCTTCCTCTCTGTCTCTTTCCCTCTCTCGTTCCCTTTCCCTCTGTCTTCCTCTCTCTCTTTCCCTCTCTCTCTTTCCCTCTCTCTCTTCCTCTCTCTTTCCCTTTCTCTTTCCCTCTCTGTTTTCCTCTCTCTTTCCCTCTCTCTTTCCCTCTCTCTCTTCCTCTCTGTCTCTTTCCCTCTCTCTCTTCCTCTCTGTCTCTTTCCCTCTCTCTCTTCCTCTCTCTTTCCATTTCCCTTTCCCTCTCTGTCTTCCTCTCTCTCTTTCCCCCTCTCTCTTTCCCTCTCTCATTCATATTTTTCTCCGCATGGAGATCTCGCGAGTTGCGACGTTTTTGGGATCCATGACCCAGGGGATATCCTGATATTACCCCCAGCCTGAAATTATCCGGTGGTTTTACCTGTAAAATATTCAAATTGTTTTCGCTTGTCCATCTGCAAAATATCGTAGGCAAATTTCAATATGGAAATGGGACGTGTCCTAGCGGCTTCAGTGTTTGTAACATTATTTAGGGAGAGGAGGGACCATTGGGAGAGGGGAATCCTGCCCCGCAGAGCTTACACTCTAATATACAGAGGGGCACAGATACAATACAGGGAGAGGAGGGACCATTGGGAGAAGGGAATCCTGCCCCGCAGAGCTTACACTCTAATATACAGAGGGACACAGATACAATACAGGGAGAGGCGGAACCATTGGGAGAAGGGAATCCTGCCCCACAGAGCTTACACTCTAATATACAGAGGGACACGGATACAATACAGGGAGAGGAGGAACCATTGGGAGATGGGAATCCTGCCCCACAGAGCTTACACTCTAATATACAGAGGGACACAGATACAATACAGGGAGAGGAGGAACCATTGGGAGAAGGGAATCCTGCCCCGCAGAGCTTACACTCTAATATACAGAGGGACACAGATACAATACAGGGAGAGGAGGAACCATTGGGAGAAGGGAATCCTACCCCGCAGAGCTTACACTCTAATATATAGTGGGACACAGATACAATACAGGGAGAGGAGGGACCACTGGGAGAAGGGAATCCTGCCCTGCAGAGCTTACACTCTAATATACAGAGGGACACAGATACAATACAGGGAGAGGAGGGACCATTGGGAGAAGGGAATTCTGCCCCACAGAGCTTACACTCTAATATACAGATGGACACAGATACAATACAGGGAGAGGAGGAGCCATTGGTATAAGGGAATCCTGCCCCGCAGAGCTTACACTCTAATATACAGAGGGACACAGATACAATACAGGGAGAGGAGGAACCATTGGGAGAAGGGAATCCTACCCCGCAGAGCTTACACTCTAATATACAGTGGGACACAGATACAATACAGGGAGAGGAGGGACCACTGGGAGAAGGGAATCCTGCCCTGCAGAGCTTACACTCTAATATACAGAGGGACACAGATACAATACAGGGAGAGGAGGGACCATTGGGAGAGGGGAATCCTGCCCCGCAGAGCTTACACTCTAATATACAGAGGGACACAGGTACAATACAGGGAGAGGGGGAACCATTGGGAGAAGGGAATTCTGCCCCGCAGAGCTTACACTCTAATATACAGAGGGACACTGATACACTACAGGGAGAGGAGGAGCCATTGGTATAAGGGAATCCTGCCCCGCAGAGCTTACACTCTAATATACAGAGGGACACCGATACAATACAGGGAGATGAGGGACCATTGGGAGAAGGGTATCTCTCTCTCTGTGTGCGAACTCTCTCTCTCTCTCTCTCTGGGTGTGTGGGCACTCTGGTTGTGTGGGCACTCTCTCTCTCTGGGTGTGTGGGCACTCTCTCTGGATGTGTAGGCACTCTCTCTCTGGATGTGTGGGCACTCTCTCTCTCCCTGGGTGTGTGGGCACTCTCTCTCTCTCTCTCTCTCTGGGTGTGTGGGCACTCCCTCTCTGGGTGTGTGGGCAGTCCCACTCTGGGTGTGTGGGCACTCCCTCTCTGGGTGTGTGGGCACTCTCTCTCTCTCTCTCTGGGTGTGTGGGCACTCTCTGGGTGTGTGGGCACTCTCTCTGGGTGTGTGGGCACTCTCTCTCACTCTCTCTGGGTGTGAGGGCACTCTCTGGGTGTGTGGGCACTCTCTCTGGGTGTGTGGGCACTCTCTGGGTGCGTGGGCACTCTCTCTGGGTGTGTGGGCACTCTCTCTCTCTGTGTGCGTAGGCACTCTCTCTGGGTGTGTGGGCACTCTCTGGGTGTATGGGCACTCTCTCTCTCTGGGTGTGTGGGCACTCTCTCTCTCTCTCTCTGGGTGTATGGGCACTCTCTCTGGGTGTGTGGGCACTCTCTCTGGGTGTGTGGGCACTCTCTGGGTGTGTGGGCACTCTTTCTCTCTGGGTGTGTGGGCACTCTCTCTCTGGGTGTGTGGGCACTCTCTCTCTGGGTGTATGGGCACTCTCTCTCTCTGGGTGTATGGGCACTCTCTCCCTGGGTGCGTGGGCACTCTCACTGGGTGTGTGCGCACCCTCTCTCTGGGTGTGTGGGCACCCTCTCTCTGGGTGTATGGGCACTCTCTCTGGGTGCGTGGGCACTCTCTCTGGGTGTGTGGGCACGCTCTGGGTGTGTGGGCACTCTCTCTCTCTGGGTGTGTGGGCACTTTCTCTCTCTCTCTCTCTCTCTCTGGGTGTATGGGCACTCTCTCTGGGTGTATGGGCACTCTCTCTCTCTGGGTGTGTGGGCACTCTCTCTCTGGGTGTTTGGGCACTCTCTCTGGGTGTGTGGACACTCTCTCTCTCTCTCTCTGGGTGTATGGGCACTCTCTCTCTGGGTGTATGGGCACTCTCTCCCTGGGTGCATGGGCAATCTCTCTGGGTGTGTGGGCACTCTCTCTGGGTGTATGGGCACTCTCACTGGGTGTATGGGCACTCTCTCTGGGTGTGTGGGTACTCTCTGGGTGCGTGGGCACTCTCTCGCTGGGTGTGTGGGCACTCTCTCTGGGTGCGTGGGTACTCTCTGGGTTTGTGGGCACTCTCTGTGGGCACTCTCTGGGTGCGTGGGCACTCTCTCTCTCTGGGTGCATGGGCACTCTCTCTCTCTGGGTGCCTGGGCACTCTCTGGGTGCATGGGCACTCTCTCTGGGTGTGTGGGCACTCTCTGGTGTGTTGGCACTCTCTCTGGGTGTGTGGGCACTCTCTCTGGGTGCGTGGGCACTCTCTCTGGGTGCGTGGGCACTCTCTCTGGGTGTGTGGGCACTCTCTCTTTCTGGGTGCGTGGGCACTCTGTCTTTCTGGGTGCGTGGGCACTCTCTGGGTGCGTGGGCACTCTCTGGGTGTGTGGGCACTCTCTGGGTGTGTGGGCAGTCTCTCTCTCTCTGGGTGTGTGGGCACTCTCTCTTTCTGGGTGCGTGGGCACTCTCTCTCTCTCTGGGTGCGTGGGCACTCTCTGGGTGTGTGGGCACTCTCTGGGTGCATGGACACTCTCTCTCTCTGGGTGCGTGGGCACTCTCTGGGTGTGTGGGCACTCTCTGGGTGTGTGGGCACTCTCTGGGTGTGTGGGCACTCTCTGGGTGCGTGGGCACTCTCTCTGGGTGTGTGGGCACTCTCTGGGTGTGTGGGCACTCTCTCTGGGTATGTGGGCACTCTCTGGGTGTCTGGGCACTCTGTCTCTCTGGGTGTGTGGGCACGCTGTCTCTCTGGGTGTGTGGGCACTCTCTCTCTCTGGGTGTGTGGGCACTCTCTCTCTCTGGGTGTGTGGGCACTCTCTCTCTCTCTGGGTGCGTGGGCACTCTCTCTCTCTGGGTGTGTGGGCACTCTCTCTCTCTGGGTGTGTGGGCACTCTCTCTCTCTGGGTGCGTGGGCACTCTCTGGGTGCGTGGGCACTCTCTCTCTCTGGGTGTGTGGGCACTCTCTCTCTCTGGATGCGTGGGCACTCTCTCTCTCTGGGTGTGTGGGCACTCTCTCTCTCTGGGTGTGTGGGCACTCTCTGGGTGTGTGGGCACTCTCTGGGTGCATGGGCACTCTCTGGGTGTCTGGGTACTCCCTCTCTCTGGGTGTGTGGCCACTCTCTGGGTGCGTGGGCACTCTCTGGGTGTTTGGGCACTCTCTCTGGGTGTGTGGGCACTCTCTCTCTCTCTGGGTGTGTGGGCACTCTCTGGGTGCGTGGGCACTCTCTGGGTGTATGGGCACTCTCTCTCTGGGTGTGTGGGCACTCTCTCTCTCTGGGTGCGTGGGCACTCTCTGGGTGCGTGGGCAGTCTGGGTGCGTGGGCACTCTCTCTCTCTGGGTGTGTGGGCACTCTCTCTCTCTGGGTGCGTGGGCACTCTCTCTCTCTCTGGGTGTGTGGGCACTCTCTCTCTCTGGGTGCGTGGGCACTCTCTCTCTCTGGGTGTGTGGGCATTCTCTCTCTCTCGGGGTGCGTGGGCACTCTCTGGGTGTGTGGGCACTCTGGGTGTGTGGCACTCTCTCTCTCTGGGTGTGTGGGCACTCTCTGGGTGCGTGGGCACTCTCTCTGAGTGCGTGGGCAGTGTGGGCACTCTGGGTGCGTGGGCACTCTCTGGGTGCATGGGCACTCTCTGGGTGTGTGGGCACTCTCTCTGGGTGTGTGGGCACTCTCTCTGGGTGTGTGGGCACTCTCTCTCTTTGGGTGCGTTGGCACTCTCTCTCTCTGGGTGTGTGGGCACTCTCTCTGGGTGTGTGGGCACTCTCTCTGGGTGCGTGGGCACTCTCTCTCTCTGGGTGTGTGGGCACTCTCTCTCTGGGTTTGTGGGCACTCTCTCTCTCTGGGTGTGTGGGCACTCTCTCTCTCTGGGTGTGTGGGCACTCTCTCTCTCTGGGTGTGTGGGCACTCTCTCTCTCTGGGTGTGTGGGCACGCTCTCTGGGTGCATGGGCACTCTCTCTCTCTGGGTGTGTGGGCACTCTCTCTGGGTGCGTGGGCACTCTCTCTCTCTGGGTGTGTGGGCACTCTCTCTCTCTGGGCGTGTGGGCACTCTCTCTGGGTGTATGGGCACTCTCTCTGGGTGCATGGGCACTCTCTCTCTGGGTGTGTGGGCACTCTCTCTCTCTGGGTGCGTGGTCACTCTGGGTGTGTGGGCACTCTCTCTCTGGGTGCGTGGACACTCTCTCTCTCTGGGTGCGTGGGCACTCTCTCTCTCTGGGTGCGTGGGCACTCTCTCTCTCTGGGTGTGTGGGCACTCTCTCTCTCTGGGTGCGTGGGCACTCTCTCTGGGTGTGTGGGCACTCTCTCTCTCTGGGTGCGTGGGCACTCTCTGGGTGTGTGGGCACTCTCTCTCTGGGTGCGTGGGCACTCTCTCTCTCTCTGGGTGTGTGGGCACTCTCTCTCTGGGTGTATGGGCACTCTCTCTCTCTGGGTGTGTGGGCACTCTCTCTCTCTGGGTGCGTGGGCACTCTCTCTCTCTGGGTGTGTGGGCACTCTCTCTCTCTGGGTGCGTGGGCACTCTCTCTCTCTCTGGGTGCGTGTGCACTCTCTCTCTGGGTGCGTGGGCACTCTCTCTCTCTGGGTGCGTGGGCACTCTTTCTCTGGGTGCGTGGGCACTCTCTCTCTCTCTGGGTGCGTGGGCACTCTTTCTCTCTGGGTGCGTGGGCACTCTCTCTCTCTCTCTGGGTGCGTGTGCACTCTCTCTCTGGGTGCGTGGGCACTCTCTCTGGGTGCGTGGGCACTCTCTCTCTCTGGGTGTGTGGGCACTCTCTGGGTGTGTGGGCACTCTCTCTCTCTGGGTGCGTGGGCACTCTCTGGGTGCGTGGGCACTCTCTCTCTCTGGATGCATGGGCACTCTCTCTCTCTGGGTGCGTGGGCACTCTCTCTCTCTGGATGCATGGGCACTCTCTCTCTCTGGGTGCGTGGGCACTCTCTCTCTCTGGGTGCATGGGCACTCTCTCTCTCTGGATGCGTGGGCACTCTCTCTCTGGGTATGTGGACACTCTCTCTCTCTGGGTGCGTGGGCACTCTCTGGGTGTGTGGGCACTCTCTCTCTCTCGGTGCGTGGGCACTCACTCTCTCTGGGTGCGTGGGCACTCTCTCTCTCTGGATGCATGGGCACTCTCTCTCTCTGGGTGCGTGGGCACTCTCTCTCTCTGGATGCATGGGCACTCTCTCTCTCTGGGTGCGTGGGCACTCTCTCTGGGTGCATGGGCACTCTCTCTCTCTGGATGCGTGGGCACTCTCTCTCTGGGTATGTGGACACTCTCTCTCTCTGGGTGCGTGGGCACTCTCTGGGTGTGTGGGCACTCTCTCTCTCTCGGTGCGTGGGCACTCACTCTCTCTGGGTGCGTGGGCACTCTCTCTCTCTGGGTGCGTGGGCATTCTCTCTCTCTGGGTGCGTGGGCACTCTCTCTCTCTGGGTGCGTGGGCACTCTCTCTCTCTGGGTGCGTGGGCACTCTCTCTCTCTCTGGGTGCGTGGGCACTCTCTCTCTCTGGGTGCGTGGGCACTCTCTCTCTCTGGGTGCGTGGGCACTCTCTCTCTCTGGGTGCGTGGGCACTCTCTCTCTCTGGGTGTGTGGGCACTCTCTCTCTCTGGGTGTGTGGGCACTCTCTCTCTGGGTGTGTGGGCACTCTCTCTCTCTGGGTGCGTGGGCACTCTCTCTCTGGGTGTGTGGGCACTCTCTCTCTCTGGGTGCGTGGGCACTCCCTCTCTCTGGGTGCGTGGGCACTCTCTCTCTGGGTGTGTGGGCACTCTCTCTCTCTGGGTGCGTGGGCACTCTCTCTCTCTCTGGGTGTGTGGGCACTCTCTCTGGGTGCGTGGGCACTCTCACTCTCTGGGTGTGTGGGCACTCTCTCTCTCTCTGGGTGTGTGGGCACTCTCTCTCTGGGTGTGTGGGCACTCTCTCTCTCTCTCTGGGTGCGTGGGCACTCTCACTCTCTGGGTGTGTGGGCACTCTCTCTCTGGGTGTGTGGGCACTCTCTCTCTCTGGGTGTGTGGGCACTCTCTCTCTGGGTGTGTGGGCACTCTCTCTCTCTGGGTGTGTGGGCTCTCTCTCTCTGGGTGCGTGGGCACTCTCTCTCTCTGGGTGTGTGGACACTCTCTCTCTCTAGGTGTGTGAGCACTCTCTCTCTGGGTGCGTGGTCACTCTGGGTGTGTGGGCACTCTCTCTCTGGGTGCGTGGGCACTCTCTCTCTCTGGGTGCGTGGGCACTCTCTCTCTCTGGGTGCGTGGGCACTCTCTCTCTCTGGGTGCGTGGGCACTCTCTCTCTCTGGGTGTGTGGGCACTCTCTCTCTCTGGGTGTGTGGGCACTCTCTCTCTGGGTGTGTGGGCACTCTCTCTCTCTGGGTGCGTGGGCACTCTCTCTCTGGGTGTGTGGGCACTCTCTCTCTCTGGGTGCGTGGGCACTCCCTCTCTCTGGGTGCGTGGGCACTCTCTCTCTGGGTGTGTGGGCACTCTCTCTCTCTGGGTGCGTGGGCACTCTCTCTCTGGGTGTGTGGGCACTCTCTCTGGGTGCGTGGGCACTCTCACTCTCTGGGTGTGTGGGCACTCTCTCTCTCTCTGGGTGTGTGGGCACTCTCTCTCTGGGTGTGTGGGCACTCTCTCTCTCTCTCTGGGTGCGTGGGCACTCTCACTCTCTGGGTGTGTGGGCACTCTCTCTCTGGGTGTGTGGGCACTCTCTCTCTCTGGGTGTGTGGGCACTCTCTCTCTGGGTGTGTGGGCACTCTCTCTCTCTGGGTGTGTGGGCTCTCTCTCTCTGGGTGCGTGGGCACTCTCTCTCTCTGGGTGTGTGGACACTCTCTCTCTCTAGGTGTGTGAGCACTCTCTCTCTGGGTGCGTGGGCACTCTCTCTCTCTCTGGGTGCGTGGGCACTCTCTCTCTCTGGGTGCGTGGGCACACTCTCTCTCTGGGTGCGTGGGCACACTCTCTCTCTGGGTGTGTGGGCACTCTCTCTGGGTGCGTGGGCACTCTCTCTCTCTGGGTGCGTGGGCACTCTCTCTCTCTGGGTGCGTGGGCACTCTCTCTGGGTGCGTGGGCACTCTCTGGGTGCGTGGGCACTCTCTCTGGGTGCGTGGGCACTCTCTCTCTGGGTGCGTGGGCACTCTCTCTCTCTGGGTGCGTGGGCACTCTCTCTCTCTGGGTGCGTGGGCACTCTCTCTCTGGGTGTGTGGGCACTCTCTGGGTGCGTGGGCACTCTGTGGGTGCGTGGGCACTCTCTCTCTGGGTGTGTGGGCACTCTCTGGGTGCGTGGGCACTCTCTCTCTGGGTGTGTGGGCACTCTCTGGGTGCGTGGGCACTCTCTCTCTCTGGGTGCGTGGGCACTCTCTCTCTCTCTCACTCTGTGCCCTCCGGAGGGGATTCTGCTCACGTCAGCAGACGGCTCACACCATGTGCCATGTATGCCAGGGCAACACCGTGCCAGGGCGACACCGTCTGTTACCGTGGAAACACCCCCTCCCCAAACCTTTCCAACCCAGCGAGAGAGAGAGAGGGAAGAGAGAGGGGTGAGAGAGGTGAGAGAGGGATGAGAGAGGAGAGAGGGATGAGAGAAGAGAGAGAGGAGAGAGAGAAAGAAGAGAGAGGGATGAGAGGGACAGGGAGAGAGAGAGATGAGAGAGGAGAGAGAGGGATGAGAGAGGAGAGAGAGGGATGAGAGAGGAGAGGGAGGAGAGAGGAAAGAGGGATGAGAGAGGAGAGAGAGGGGTGACAGAGACGAGAGAGAAGAGAGGGATGAGAGAGGTGAGAGAGGGATGAGAGAGGAGAGAGAGGGGTGACAGAGAGAGAGGGATGGCAGAGATGAGAGAGTAGAGAGAGGGATGAGAGTTTGATGAGAGAGGAGAGAGAGGAGAGAGAGGTGAGAGAGGTGAGAGAGAGAGGGAGAAGAGAGAGAAGGATGAGAGAGAAGAGAGAGGGATGAGAGAGGAGAAAGAGATAGGAGAGAGAGGGATGAGAGAGGAGAAAGAGATAGGAGAGAGAGGGATGGGAGAGGAGAGGAGAAAGGGATGAGAGGAGAAAGAGATAGGAGAGAGAGGGATGGGAGAGGAGAAAGGGATGAGAGAGGAGAAAGAGGGATGAGAGAACAGAAAGAGATAGGAGAGAGAGGGATGAGAGAGGAGAGAGGGATAAGAGAGGAGAAAGAGGGAGGAGAGAGCAGAAAGAGATAGGAGAGAGAGGGATGAGAGAGGAGAGAGGGATAAGAGAGGAGAGAGAGAAAGATGAGTGAAAGGGATGAGAGGAGAAAGAGAGGGATGAGAGAGGAGACAGAGAAAGATGAGGGAGTGTGAGAGTGATGAGAGGATAAAGAGAGAGAGGGAAGAGAGAGGAGAAAGAGATAGGAGAGAGAAGTAAAGAGAAGAAAGGAAGGATGAGGAAGAGACAGGGGGAATAGAGAGTAAGAAAGGAAGTAGAAAGTGACAATTAGGGGATGATAAAGAGAGAGAGAGAGAGAAGGGGGGGGAGAGAGAGAGAGGAGAGAGAGAAGGGGGGGGGAGAGAGAGAGGAGAGAGAAGGGGGGGGGAGAGAGAGAGGAGAAAGAGAGTGCCCACACACTGAAGAGAGGGAGAGATATACCCTTCTATCTATCCATCTTCTCTATGCATTGCATGTAAAGAGAGAGAGTGGTCAAGGAAGGGAGAAAGATGTGAGAGATAACTCCTCCTATTACCCCATATAACCTCCCTATAACTCATCCTATTACCCCATATAACCTCCCTATAACTCCTCCTATTACCCCATATAACCTCCCTACAACTCCTCCTATTACCCCATATAACCTCCCTATAACTCCTCCTATTACCCCATATAACCTCCCTATAACTCCTCCTATTACCCCATATAACCCCTCCCTATAACTCCTCCTATTACCCCACATAACCTCTCCCTATAACTCCTCCTATTGCTCCATATAACCTCTCCCTATAACTCCTCCTATTACCCCATATAACCCCTCCCTATAACTCCTCCTATTACTCCATATAACCGCTCCCTGTAACTCCTCCTATTACTCCATATAACCCCCCCTATAACTCCTCCTTTTACCCCATATAACCTCCCTATAACTCCTCCTATTACCCCATATAACCCCTCCCTATAACTCCTCCTATTACTCCATATAACCCCTCCCTATAACTCCTCCTATTGCCCCATATAACCCCTCCCTATAACTCCTCCTATTACTCCATATAACCCCTCCCTATAACTCCTCCTATTACCCCATAAAACCCTCCCTATAACTCCTCCTATTGCCCCATATAACCTCCCTATAACTCCTCCTATTGCCCCATATAACCCCTCCCTATAACTCCTCCTATTACCCCATATAACCCCTCCCTGTAACTCCTCCTATTGCCCATATAACCTCTCCCTATAACTCCTCCTATTGCCCCATATAACCCCTCCCTATAACTCCTCCTATTACCCATATAACCCCTCCCTGTAACTCCTCCTATTGCCCATATAACCTCTCCCTATAACTCCTCCTATTACTCCATATAACCTCTCCCTATAACTCCTCCTATTGCCCCATATAACCCCTCCATATAACTCCTCCTATTGCCCCATATAACCCTTCCCTATAACTCCTCCTATTGCCAATATAACCCCTCCCTATAACTCCTCCTATTACTCCATATAACCTCTCCCTATAACTCCTCCTATTGCCCCATATAACCCTCCCTATAACTCCTCCTATTACTCCATATAACCCCTGCCTATAACTCCTCCTATTACCCCATATAACACTCTTACGCGTGACGTGTACACAGCGGACGGGCTTTTCTGGGTTTGCCGTTATTCCCCTTAATGTGGCAGCCTGCGGGGGGACGTGTGTCGAGACAATTTCTAAAGAAACAATGCTAATTTGAAACAGATATTCCCTTTATAATGATATTTAACTGTGACCCTCATTCCAGGCAAGTGTTTGTAACACACCAACACATCGTGTGAGAGATTCATCACCCTCCTAACACCTGGTGCAGACTTCCCTCCTCCCCATCGCTCCCCCTCTCCCTGTATTGTATCTGTGCCCCTCTGTATATTAGAGTGTCAGCTCTGCGGGGCAGGATTCCCTCCTCCCAATGGTCCCTCCTCTCCCTGTATTGTATCTGTGTCCCTCTGTATATTAGAGTGTAAGCTCTGCGGGGCAGGATTCCCTCCTCCCAATGGTCCCTCCTCCCTGTATTGTATCCCTCTGTATATTAGAGTGTAAGCTCTGCGGGGCAGGATTCCCTTCTCCCAATGGTCCCTCCTCTCCCTGTATTGTATCTGTGTCCCTCTGTATATTAGAGTGTCAGCTCTGCGGGGCAGGATTCCCTCCTCCCAATGGTTCCTCCTCTCCCTGTATTGTATCTGTGTCCCTCTGTATATTAGAGTGTAAGCTCTGCGGGGCAGGATTCCCATCTCCCAATGGTTCCTCCTCTCCCTGTATTGTATCTGTGTCCCTCTGTATATTAGAGTGTAAGCTCTGCGGGGCAGGATTCCCATCTCCCAATGGTTCCTCCTCTCCCTGTATTGTACCTGTGCCCCTCTGTATATTAGAGTGTAGACATCTCTCTGTAACATTATTTATGTTGGGTTGGGGTAATATAGTTGAAGTTGTCTCTATAAGAGTGGGGCGATATAACCATGTTGCGGGTACTGCCGGGCTGAGGTGGGTTTATACACATGGGTGGGGGGGTCTGTGGGAGGATATACCCATTAGTGTGAATTACCCCACAACACATGATACTCCAGTGCTTAAAATGTCAGCAGTATATATATAGTATATGTATGTAAGTATGTATGTATGTATGTATATATATACATACATACATATACTATATATATACTGCTGACATTTTAAGCACTTCTTTCTTCCTTTTCCTCTTATCCGCTTCTTTCTTCCTTTCCTTCTCTTTATTTTTTTCCTTCCCCCTTTCTTCCTTTTTTTCTCTCTTCCTTTCATCCTTCTCTCTTCCTTCCCTTTTCCCCTTCTCTCTTCCCCTTTCCCCTTCTCTCTTCATTCCTTTTTTCTCTCCTCTCTTCATTCCCCTTCTCTCCTCCTCCCCTTTCCCTCTCCTCTGAGCCTTCTCTCTTCCTTCCTTTCCCCTTCTCTCTTCCTTCCCTTTTCCCATACTCTTGCTCTTCCTTCCCTTTTCCCCTCCTTTCTTCCTTTCCATTTTCCCTTCTCTTTTCCTTCCCTTTCCTCCTTCCTCTCTTCATTCCCTTTACTCTTCTCTCTTCCTTCCCTTTTCCCCTCCCTTCTTCATTTCCTTTCCCCCTCCTTCTTCATTTCCTTTTCCCCTTCTCTCTTCCTTCCCCTTTCCCCCTCCTTCACTCTTCCTTCCCCTTTCCCCCTCCTTCGCTCTTCCTTCCCTTTTCCCTTTTTCTCGTTCTTCTCTTTTCCACTTCTCTTTTCCTTCCTTTTCCCCTTCTTTCTTCCTTCACTCTCCCTTTCCTCTTCTCTCCTCTCTTCCTTCCCCTCCTCCTTCCCTTTCCCCTCCTCTCTTCCTTGTTTTTTCCTCCTCTCTTCCTTCCCATTTCTATCTTCTCTTCCTTCCCTTTATCCCCCTTTCGTCCTATCCTTTCCCCCTTCACTCTTCCTTCCCTTTTCCCCTTAACTTTTCTCCTCCTCTCTTCCTTCCCCTTTCTATCCTCTCTTCCTTCCCATTATCCCCCTTTCGTCCTATCCTTTTCCCCTTCTCTCTTCCTTCCTTTTCCCCTTCTCTCTTCTATTCCTCCTCCTCCTCTCTTCCTTCCCCTTTCCTTCTCTCTTCCTTCCCCTTTCCTTCACTCTTCCTTCCCCTTTCCCCTCCTTCGCTTTTCCTTCCTTTTCCCCTTCTTTCTTCCTTCATTCTCTCTTCCTCTCCTTTTCCTCTTCTCTCCTCTCTTCCTTCCCCTCTCCTCCTTCCTTTTCCCCTCCTCTCTTCCTTGTCTTTTCCTCTTCTCTTCCTTCCCCTTTCCCCTTCTATCTTCCTTCCCTTTCCCCCTTCTCTCTTCCTTCCCCTTTCCTCTCATTTATTCCTTTCCTTTTCCCCTTTTCTCTTTTTCCCGTTCCTTCTCTTCCTTCCTTTTCCTCCCCTCTCTTACTTCCCTTTTCCTCTCCTCTCTTCCTTCCATTTCCTCTCTTCCTTCCTTTTCCCCTTCTCTATTCCTTAAATTTTCCCCTTCTGTCTTCCATTCCTCCTCTTCCTCTCTTCCTTCCCCTTTCCTCCTCTCTTCATTCCCCTTCCCCCTTCTATTTTCCTTCCCTTTCCCCTTCTCTTCCTTCCTCTTTCCCCTCCTTTCTTCCTTTCCATCTTTTCTCTTTTTCCCTTATCCACTTCCTTCTATCTTCCTTCCCTTTCCCCCTCATCTCTACCTTCCCTTTTCCTCTCCTCTCTTCCTTCCCCTTTCCTCTCCTCTCTTACTTCCTTTCCCCTCATCTCTTCCTTCCCTTTTCCTCTCCTCTCTTCCTTTCCTCTCCTCTCTTCCTTCCTTTTCCCCTCCTCTCTTCCTTGCCTTTTCCCCTCCTCTCTTCCTTGCTTTTCCCCCTCCTCTGTTCCTTCCCTTTCCCCTTCTCTCTTCCTTCCGCTTGCCTTTCCTTAATTCCATTCCTCTTCCTTCCCCTTCCCTCTCGTCTCTTCCTTCCTTTTCCTCTCTTCCTTCTTCTTCCCCTCCTCTCTTCCATCCCTTTTCCCTTTCTCTCTACCTTCCCCTTTCCCCTTAACTTTTCTCCTCCTCTCTTCCTTCCCCTTTTCTCTTCA
>NC_134502.1:25476941-25484441 GCF_040206685.1 Ascaphus truei
GCAAAAGAAAGGAGAGAATGTGCAAAAGAAAGGAGAGAGAATGTGCAAAAGAAAGGAGAGAATGTGCAAAAGAAAGGAGAGAATGTGCAAAAGAAAGAGAGAATGTGCAAAAGAAAGGAGAGAATGTGCAAAAGAAAAAAGAGAATGTGCAAAAGAAAGAGAGAATGTGCAAAAGAAAGAGAGAGAGAATGTGCAAAAGAAAGGAGAGAATGTGCAAAAGAAAGAGAGAATGTGCAAAAGAAAGAGAGAGAATGTGCAAAAGAAAGGAGAGAATGTGCAAAAGAAAGGAGAGAATGTGCAAAAGAAAGGAGAGAATGTGCAAAAGAAAGGAGAGAATGTGCAAAGAAAGAGAGAGAATGTGCAAAAGAAAGGAGAGAATGTGCAAAAGAAAGGAGAGAGAATGTGCAAAAGAAAGGAGAGAATGTGCAAAAGAAAGGAGAGAATGTGCAAAAGAAAGAGAGAATGTGCAAAAGAAAGGAGAGAATGTGCAAAAGAAAGGATAGAATGTGCAAAAGAAAGGAGAGAATGTGCAAAAGAAAGAGAGAGAATGTGCAAAAGAAAGGAGAGAATGTGCAAAAGAAAGGAGAGAGAATGTGCAAAAGAAAGGAGAGAATGTGCAAAAGAAAGGAGAGAATGTGCAAAAGAAAGGAGAGAATGTGCAAAAGAAAGGAGAGAATGTGCAAAAGAAAGAGAATGTGCAAAAGAAAGGAGAGAATGTGCAAAAGAAAGGAGAGAATGTGCAAAAGAAAGGAGAGAATGTGCAAAAGAAAGGAGAGAATGTGCAAAAGAAAGGAGAGAATGTGCAAAAGAAAGAGAGAGAATGTGCAAAAGAAAGAGAGAGAATGTGCAAAAGAAAGAGAGAGAATGTGCAAAAGAAAGGAGAGAATGTGCAAAAGAAAGGAGAGAATGTGCAAAAGAAAGGAGAGAATGTGCAAAAGAAAGGAGAGAATGTGCAAAAGAAAGGAGAGAATGTGCAAAAGAAAGAGAATGTGCAAAAGAAAGGAGAGAATGTGCAAAAGAAAGAGAGAATGTGCAAAAGAAAGGAGAGAATGTGCAAAAGAAAGAGAGAGAATGTGCAAAAGAAAGAGAGAGAATGTGCAAAACAAAGGAGAGAATGTGCAAAAGAAAGGAGAGAATGTGCAAAAGAAAGGAGAGAATGTGCAAAAGAAAGGAGAGAATGTGCAAAAGAAAGAGAGAATGTGCAAAAGAAAGGAGAGAATGTGCAAAAGAAAGAGAGAGAATGTGCAAAAGAAAGAGAGAGAATGTGCAAAAGAAAGGAGAGAATGTGCAAAAGAAAGGAGAGATGTGCAAAAGAAAGGAGAGAATGTGCAAAAGAAAGAAGAGAATGTGCAAAAGAAAGGAGAGAATGTGCAAAAGAAAGGAGAGAATGTGAAAAAGAAAGAGAGAGAGAATGTGCAAAAGAAAGAAGAGAATGTGCAAAAGAAAGGAGAGAATGTGCAAAAGAAAGGAGAGAATGTGCAAAAGAAAGGAGAGAATGTGCAAAAGAAAGGAGAGAATGTGCAAAAGAAAGGAGAGAGGGGGCAAAAGAAAGGAGAGAATGTGCAAAAGAAAGGAGAGAATGTGCAAAAGAAAGGAGAGAATGTGCAAAAGAAAGGAGAGAATGTGCAAAAGAAAGGAGAGAATGTGCAAAAGAAAGGAGAGAATGTGCAAAAGAAAGGAGAGAATGTGCATAAGAAAGAGAGAGAATGTGCAAAAGAAAGGAGAGAATGTGCAAAAGAAAGGATAGAATGTGCAAAAGAAAGGAGAGGGGGGCAAAAGAAAGGAGAGAAAGTGCAAAAGAAAGGAGAGAATGTGCAAAAGAAAGGAGAGAATGTGCAAAAGAAAGGAGAGAGAATGTGCAAAAGAAAGGAGAGAATGTGCAAAAGAAAGGAGAGAATGTGCAAAAGAAAGGAGAGAATGTGCAAAAGAAAGGAGAGAATGTGAAAAAGAAAGAGAGAGAGAATGTGCAAAAGAAAGAAGAGAATGTGCAAAAGAAAGGAGAGAATGTGCAAAAGAAAGGAGAGAATGTGCAAAAGAAAGGAGAGAATGTGCAAAAGAAAGGAGAGAATGTGCAAAAGAAAGGAGAGAATGTGCAAAAGAAAGGAGAGAGGGGGCAAAAGAAAGGAGAGAATGTGCAAAAGAAAGGAGAGAATGTGCAAAAGAAAGGAGAGAATGTGAAAAAGAAAGGAGAGAATGTGAAAAAGAAAGAGAGAGAGAATGTGCAAAAGAAAGAGAGAGAGAGAATGTGCAAAAGAAAGAGAGAGAATGTGCAAAAGAAAGTAGAGAATGTGCAAAAGAAGGAGAGCGAATGTGCAAAAGAAAGGAGAGAGAATGTGCAAAAGAAAGAGAGAGAGAATGTGCAAAAGAAAGAGAGAGAGAATGTGCAAAAGAAAGGAGAGAATGTGCAAAAGAAGGAGAGCGAATGTGCAAAAGAAAGGAGAGAGTGTGCAAAAGAAAGGAGAGAATGTGCAAAAGAAAGGAGAGAATGTGCAAAAGAAAGGCGAGAATGTGCAAAAGAAAGGAGAGAATGTGCAAAAGAAAGAGAGAGAGAATGTGCAAAAGAAAGAGAGAGAATGTGCAAAAGAAAGAGAGAATGTACAAAAGAAAGAGAGAGAATGTGCAAAAGAGAGTAAGACATCGCGCCGGAGGATCCCCCCCTTCTTTGCAAAAGAGAGAATGTTCACAAGAAAGAGAGAGAGAGAATGTGCAAAAGAAAGGAGAGAGAATGTGCAAAAGAAAGAAGAGAGAATGTGCAAAAGAAAGAAGAGAGAATGTGCAAAAGAAAGAGAGAGAATGTGCAAACGAAAGAGAGAGAACGTGCAAAATAAAGGAGAGAGAATGTGCAAAAGAGAGACGAGAGAATGTGCAAAAGAAAGAGAGAATGTGCAAAAGAAAGAGAGAGAGAATGTGCAAAAGAAAGAAGAGAGAATGTGCAAAAGAAAGAGAGAGAGAATGTACAAAAGAAAGAGAGAGAGAATGTGCAAAAGAAAGAGAGAGAATGTGCAAAAGAAAGAGGGAGAGAATGTGCAAAAGAAAGAGAGAAAATGTGCAAAAGAAAGAGAGAGAGAATGTGCAAAAGAAAGAGAGAGAATGTGCAAATGAAAGAGAGAGAATGTGCAAAAGAAAGGAGAGAGAATGTGCAAAAGAAGGAGAGAGAATGTGCAAAAGAACGAGAGAGGGAATGTGCAAAAAAGAGCGAGAATGTGCAAAAAAAGGAGAGAATGTGCAAAAGAAAGGTGAGAGAATGTGCAAAAGAAAGGTGAGAGAATGTGCAAAAGAAAGGAGAGAATGTGCAAAAGAAAGAGAGAGAATGTGCAAAAGAAAGGAGAGAATGTGCAAAAGAGAGAAGAGAGAATGTGCAAAAGAAAGGAGAGAATGTGCAAAAGAAAGAGAGAGAATGTGCAAAAGAAAGGAGAGAATGTGCAAAAGAGAGAAGAGAGAATGTGCAAAAGAAAGGAGAGAATGTGCAAAAGAAAGAGAGAGAATGTGCAAAAGAAAGGAGAGAATGTGCAAAAGAGAGAAGAGAGAATGTGCAAAAGAAAGAAGAAAGAATGTGCAAAAGAAAGAGAGAGAATGTGCAAAAGAAAGAGAGAGTGCAAAAGAAAGGAGAGAGAATGTGCAAAAGAAAGAGAGAAAATGTGCAAAAGAAAGAGAGAGAGAATGTGCAAAAGAAAGAGAGAGAATGTGCAAATGAAAGAGAGAGTGTGCAAAAGAAAGGAGAGAGAGAATGTGCAAAAGAAAGAGAGAGAATGTGCAAAAAAGAGAGAGAGAATGTGCAAAAGAAAGAGAGAATGTGCAAAAGAAAGGAGAGAGAATGTGCAAAAGAAAGGAGAGAATGTGCAAAAGAAAGAGAGAGAGAATGTGCAAAAGAAAGAAAGAGAGAATGTGCAAAAGAAAGAGAGAGAATGTGCAAAAGAAAATGTGCAAAAGAAAGAGAGGGAGAATGTGCAAAAGAGAGAGAATGTGCAAAAGAGAGAGAGAGAAAGAATGTGCAAAAGAAAGGAGAGAGAATGTGCAAATGAAAGAGAGAGAGAGAATGGGCAAAAGAAAGAAAGAGAGAATGTGCAAAAGAAAGAGAGAGAATGTGCAAAAGAAAGAGAGAGAGAATGTGCAAAAGAAAGAAAGAGAGAATGTGCAAAAGAAAGAGAGAGAATGTGCAAAAGAAAATGTGCAAAAGAAAGAGAGGGAGAATGTGCAAAAGAGAGAGAATGTGCAAAAGAGAGAGAGAAAGAATGTGCAAAAGAAAGGAGAGGGAATGTGCAAAAGAAAGGAGATAATGTGCAAAAGAAATGAGAGAATGTGCAAAAGAAAGGGGAGAGAGAGAGAATGTGCAAAAGAAAGGAGAGAGAATGTGCAAAAGACAGGAGAGAGAATGTGCAAAAGAAAGGAGAGAGAGAATGTGCAAAAGAAAGAGAGAGAGAATGTGTAAAAGAAAGAGAGAGAGAATGTGCAAAAGATAGAGAGAATGTGCGAAAGAAAGAGAGAGAATGTGCAAAAGAAAGAGAGAGAGAATGTGCAAAAGAAAGAGAGTGATAATGTGCAGAAGAGATAGAGAATGTGCGAAAGAAAGAGAGAGAGAAAGTGCAAACGAAAGAAGAGAGAGAATGTGCCGGGGGACGGTTGTGACGTGCACAGTCGTGACAGGGGGACGGTCGCGACGGGGGGACGGTCGCGACGGGGGGACGGTCGCGACGGGGGGACGGTCGCGACGGGGGGACGGTCATAACAGAAGGACGGTCATAACGGGGACGGTCGCGACAGGGGGACGGTCACGACAGGGGGCCGATCAGGACAGGGAGAAGGGGGGGGGGGGAAAGGGAACAAAAAAACCTAATAAATAAAAGGGGTGAACCCGCCGCGGGCGGAGAGCGCGGGACATCAGACGTGCGCTAAAGGAGGAGTGAAGGTTATCGCGGGCGCGTCTCATTCCTCCGGCGTGGGGCGGGGGGGGGGGGGGTAGTTAACACTGGTAACGAGGGAACGTGTCAATACAGCTCGGAGGTGGCGGGCGAGAAGGAAGGAGAGAGAGGGGGGGGGGCGGGGGGGTTTGCTCTGAAAGGCAGCGGCTTTTTCGGATGAGAAACTTGGCCAAAAAACAAAGGTTTTGGGCAACGCCAGCCGGAGCGAGGGAGCGAGACAGGGCAGCCGGCGGGGAGAGAGAGAGAGACGGGAATAAGCGGCCACGCTGTTATTAATATTTCACGTTAAGTGTCACGGGGACCACTTTTCGTTACGTGATTTTTTTGGGGGGGGGTGGGGTAACTTTGGCGGACGCGGCGACTTTTTCTTTTTTGTGCGTGCGGTTTTGTGTTTTTGCCGCGAAAAAAATATATATTTTCGGAAGAGTGTGAAAAAGATGAAAATAAACGTCATGCAGGCATCTGCTTTTCTTCTAACCCCCCCCCACCCCCCCCCCACCAACGACCTCTCTCCCCCCCCCACCACTTCTCCTCCCCCCCTCGCTCCGGTGAGGTCCATGCGCGTCTGCCTCGGTTTTAATTTCTCTGCCAAAACTCGCGTGGCGAATATGAATCAAAACGGGAAATGAAACTGAGGCAGTAAAAAAAAAAAAAAAAAAAGAAGGGAAGAGTCAATAAAAACGGGGAGAAGAGAGAGAGAGAGAGAGAGAGAAGTGAGGCAGAGAGAGAAGAAAGAAGGGATAGAGAGAGAAGGGAGATAGAGGGAGAGAAGGGAGACAGAGAGAAGAGAGAGAGAGAAGGGAGACACAGAGAGAGAAGGGAGACACAGAGAGAGAAGAGAGAATTCTCTTAGAAATAACTAAATATAAGACGTACAACTTAACTTTGGCACGTCCATTATATATTTTTATTTGCCTATATTGCCGATTTTTCGGCCTTTTTTTTTTTTCACGCTCTCTCCCTTTCTCTTTCTCTCTCTCCGTCTCCCTCCTCCCTTCTCTCTCTCTCTCTCTCCCCACCCTGCTTTCCCTGCCATTGGCCGACTCCGGCTTCTCACTTTGCCAAAAAGGTGGATCCATTTGGAATCAATCTCTCTCTCTCTCCCTCTTTTTAATCTCTCCTTTCGCTTGGCACCGACGCCTGCCACCAATTCAACACGGAGAGTGAAAGGGAGAAGAGAGAGAGAGAGAGAGAGTTTTTAAGCGCGGAGGAGGAAAAAAAAAACCCCAAAGCCCTTTTATTTTCTCATTTTACCACATCCTCCTTCGTCTAACCCCCCCCACCCCCCCCAAAAAAACAACCTTCCCCAATCTCCCTTTTCCTGTCTGTCTTCCTCACCCTTTTTTTCCCTTCCTTCCTTTTAACACTTCCCTTCTTAGCTTCTTCTTCCAGACCGAAAACTCGGAACGATTTGCCCTTTATTTTTTTCCTATCACGCCTCTATTGCCCTCCCCCCCCCCTCCTGTCCTTGTTTGTTTTGGGGTGGGGGGAATTACCCCTCCGCCAGACGAGTGCTGTCTCTCGTTTTCCCGTCGCCGGTTTTTTTTCGCCGAGTCCGTTTATCCGGATTTTTTTGTCCCGTTTGGAGACGTTAGATTTCGGTGCCATCGGATTTTTCTCTGCTCCTCTCCCCCCTCACCCTAAACCCCCAAATTTTGCACACTTAATCCTCCCTTCTAAAAATTTACCTCCCCCCCACCCCCCATCTCACCCTCTTCCTTCTTTGCTCTGTCATCCCTTAATTTCCGCCTTTAATCACCTTCCCCCCTCCTCTCTCTCTCTCTCGGCAAGTTGGCTTTTGGACGATTTTAAAGTTTCCTCCGCCGTTCCGACATGACACATAGTGATGGTAATTATTCACCCTCACCGATTCCTCTCGGCAAACCACATTCCCTTTTTCGCCAACCAACATCGTAACACTGCCTCTGACTTTCTCCCCGACGGGGGGTGGGGGGGAATATTCCTGACTTTTTGACAACGCAACAACCGCTCCAAATATTGACCCCAAAAAATCCCAAACTCCTGTTTTATTACGGAGGCGAAAGAAACCCTCTTAATTTGGTGGGGGAACATCTTGACGGGAAGAAAAACTGGGAAAGTTCTCGAATTGAACACCGATCCTCAGAGTCTACTGATGTTATTTCTTTCGGGGACTATTCCGTTGACATGTTGTCCAACCTCGAATTTTCTAAACAATATAGATATAGATTTTGTTGAATCGTTCATCTTTTCTTGTCTTGTTTCCTTGTCTCGTTCCTCAGCTTCTCTTGTGTCTCTCTTCCAGGATGAATTCCACCCCTTCATAGAAGCCCTCCTTCCCCATGTCCGCGCCTTCTCCTACACCTGGTTCAACCTGCAGGCGCGGAAGCGCAAGTACTTCAAGAAGCACGAGAAGCGGATGTCCAAGGACGAGGAGAGGGCGGTGAAGGACGAGCTGTTGGGCGAGAAGCCAGAGATCAAGCAGAAGTGGGCCTCCCGTCTTCTGGCCAAGCTGAGGAAGGACATCCGGCCGGAGTTCCGCGAGGACTTCGTGCTGACCATCACCAGCAAGAAGCAACCGTGCTGCGTCCTCTCCAACCCC
>NC_134502.1:25489441-25544142 GCF_040206685.1 Ascaphus truei
CACTTACTATACAAAAATACAGGGGTTTCAGATAATAAGATAAGAATGTACATAAGAGTGTATAAGTTTATTTATTATTACTCTCTAATATACAGAGGGGCACAGATATAGTACAGGGAGAGGAGGGACCATTGGGAGATGGGAATCCTGCCCCACAGAGCTTACACTCTAATATACAGAGAGACACAGATACAATACAGGGAGAGGAGGAACCATTGGGAGAAGGGAATCCTGCCCTGCAGAGCTTACACTCTAATATACAGAGGGACACAGATACAATACAGGGAGAGGAGGGACCATTGGGAGAAGGGAATCCTACCCCGCAGAGCTTACACTCTAATATACAGAGGGACACAGGTACAATACAGGGAGAGGAGGAACCATTGGGAGAAGGGAATCCTGCCCCGCAGAGCTTACACTCTAATATACAGAGGGACACAGATACAATACAGGGGGAACCATTGGGAGAAGGGAATCCTGCCCCGCAGAGCTTACACTCTAATATACAGAGGCACACAGATACAATACAGGGAGAGGAGGGAGCATTGGGAGAAGGGAATCCTGCCCCGCAAAGCTTACACTCTAATATACAGAGGGACACAGATACAATACAGGGAGAGGAGGGACCATTGGGAGAAGGGAATCCTGCCCCGCAAAGCTTACACTCTAATATACAGAGGGACACAGATACAATACAGGGAGAGGAGGAACCATTGGGAGAAGGGAATCCTGCCCCGCAGAGCTTACACTCTAATATACAGAGGGACACAGATACAATACAGAGAGAGGAGCCATTGGGAGAAGGGAATCCTGCCCCGCAAAGCTTACACTCTAATATACAGAGGGACACAGATACAATACAGAGAGAGGAGCAATCCAACTTTGCAGCGTGAAAATCAACGTTACGTTCATTTTCCTCTAATTCTACTATCTGTTTTAACAAATGCCTTGAAAGGAACGACGAGGGAATTTTTCCAACGCTCGTGGGAAGGCGAGGGATACTCTAAAGCGGCCATTTTAAGACACCCCCCACAACCCCCCCTCCCCCCCCCCATGATTTTCCGTTGACATTTCTCCAACTCATATGGGGGAAATTATAGAAAAGAATTCAGCATTATAATTTCAAACTCAGGGTGTGTTCCCCCCTCACCTGTGCCCGTCTCCCCCCAAAATCTGCCCAGATTACACAGGCGTAGGGGTAGATTATATACAATAATATATCATGCTGTACAGAAATACAAATACCGACATTATTTACTGAATAATGCAAAATTCGGGGTGAAACCCTTCATATAACGGGATAGAATATAGCGCAGGATCCGGCGGGCGAAGCGCCGGAGACGGGGGGTATTTCCCCGTGCAGAACGGGGGCAGGAAAATCTCTGTACGCAGCTAAAATGTCTCCGCCTGCGTCAGCAGCGGCAACAATTCGTTTCTTCTTTTGTTCGGGCGTCCTGAAATGGCCGTCTCTGGCAGCACAGAAAGGGCCGGCGCTGGGAGCACAGAAATGGCCGGCGCTGGGCGCACAGAAATGGCCGGCGCTGGGAGCACAGAAATGGCCGGCACTGGGTGCACAGAAATGGCCGGCGCTGGGAGCACAGAAATGGCCGGCGCTGGGAGCACAGAAATGGCCGGCGCTGGGAGCACAGAAATGGCCGGCGCTGGGCGCACAGAAATGGCCGGCGCTGGGAGCACAGAAATGGCCGGCGCTGGGAGCACAGAAATGGCCGGCGCTGGGAGCACAGAAATGGCCGGCGCTGGGAGCACAGAAATGGCCGGCGCTGGGCGCACAGAAATGGCCGGCGCTGGGCGCACAGAAATGGCCGGCGCTGGGAGCACAGAAATGGCCGGCGCTGGGAGCACAGAAATGGCCGGCGCTGGGAGCACAGAAATGGCCGGCGCTGGGAGCACTGAAATGGCCGGCGCTGGGAGCACAGAAATGGCCGGCGCTGGGCGCACAGAAATGGCCGGCGCTGGGAGTACAGAAATGGCCGGCGCTGGGAGCACAGAAATGGCCGCCGCTGGGGGCACAGAAATGGCCGGCGCTGGGCGCACAGAAATGGCCGGCGCTGGGAGCACAGAAATGGCCGGCGCTGGGGGCACAGAAATGGCCGGCGCTGGGGGCACAGAAATGGCCGGCGCTGGGGGCACAGAAATGGCCGGCGCTGGGCGCACAGAAATGGCCGGCGCTGGGCACACAGAAATGGCCGGTGCTGGGGGCACAGAAATGGCCGGTGCTGGGAGCACAGAAATGGCCGGCGCTGGGGGCACAGAAATGGCCGGTGCTGGGAGCACAGAAATGGCCGGCGCTGGGGGCACAGAAATGGCCGGCGCTGGGGGCACAGAAATGGCCGGCGCTGGGGGCACAGAAATGGCCGGCGCTGGGCGCACAGAAATGGCCGGCGCTGGGCACACAGAAATGGCCGGTGCTGGGGGCACAGAAATGGCCGGTGCTGGGAGCACAGAAATGGCCGGCGCTGGGGGCACAGAAATGGCCGGTGCTGGGGGCACAGAAATGGCCGGTGCTGGGAGCACAGAAATGGCCGGCGCTGGGGGCACAGAAATGGCCGGTGCTGGGGGCACAGAAATGGCCGGTGCTGGGAGCACAGAAATGGCCGGCGCTGGGAGCACAGAAATGGCCGGCGCTGGGCGCACAGAAATGGCCGGCGCTGGGGGCACAGAAATGGCCGGCGCTGGGGGCACAGAAATGGCCAGCGCTGGGAGTACAGAAATGGCCGGCGCTGGGGGTACAGAAATGGCCGGCGCTGGGAGCACAGAAATGGCCATTGTTGGGAGCACAGAAATGGCCGGCGCTGGGAGCACAGAAATGGCCGTCTCTGGGAGCACAGAAATGGCCGGCGCTGGGAGCACAGAAATGGCCATTGTTGGGAGCACAGAAATGGCCGGCGCTGGGAGTACAGAAATGGCCGGCGCTGGGCGCACAGAAATGGCCGGCGCTGGGCGCACAGAAATGGCCGGTGCTGGGAGCACAGAAATGGCCGGTGCTGGGAGCACAGAAATGGCCGGTGCTGGGAGCACAGAAATGGCCGGTGCTGGGAGCACAGAAATGGCCGGCGCTGGGCGCACAGAAATGGCCGGCGCTGGGCGCACAGAAATGGCCGGCGCTGGGCGCACAGAAATGGCCGGCACTGGGAGCACAGAAATGGCCGGCACTGGGAGCACAGAAATGGCCGTCTCTGGGAGCACAGAAATGGCCGGCACTGGGAGCACAGAAATGGCCGTCTCTGGGAGCACAGAAATGGCCGGCGCTGGGCGCACAGAAATGGCCGGCGCTGGGAGCACAGAAATGGCCGTCTCTGGGAGCACAGAAATGGCCGGCGCTGGGCGCACAGAAATGGCCGGTGCTGGGAGCACAGAAATGGCCGGCGCTGGGCGCACAGAAATGGCCGGCGCTGGGGGTACAGAAATGGCTGGCGCTGGGAGCACAGAAATGGCCGGCGCTGGGAGCACAGAAATGGCCATTGTTGGGAGCACAGAAATGGCCATTGTTGGGAGCACAGAAATGGCCGGCGCTGGGAGCACAGAAATGGCTGGCGCTGGGGGCACAGAAATGGCCGGCGCTGGGAGCACAGAAATGGCCGGCGCTGGGGGTACAGAAATGGCCGGCTGTGCTGGCACTGGGCGCACAGAAATGGCCGGCGCTGGAGGCACAGAAATGGCCGGCGCTGGGCTCACAGAAATGGCCGGCGCTAGGGGCACAGAAATGGCCGGCGCTGGGCGCACAGAAATGGCCGGCGCTGGGAGCACAGAAATGGCCGGCGCTGGAGGCACAGAAATGGCCGGCGCTGGGCTCACAGAAATGGCCGGCGCTGGGGGCACAGAAATGGCCGGCGCTGGGCGCACAGAAATGGCCGGCGCTGGGAGCACAGAAATGGCCGGCGCTGGGAGCACAGAAATGGCT
This sequence comes from Ascaphus truei, assembly GCF_040206685.1. Lineage (NCBI taxonomy): Eukaryota > Metazoa > Chordata > Amphibia > Anura > Ascaphidae > Ascaphus > Ascaphus truei. The sequence goes on from NC_134502.1 coordinate 25,493,364, forward strand.
GGCGTTGGGCGCATAGAAATGGCCGGCGTTGGGCGCATAGAAATGGCTGCCGCTGGGAGCACAGAAATGGCCGGCGCTGGGGGTACAGAAATGGCCGGCGCTAGGCGCACAGAAATGGCCGGCGTTGGGAGCACAGAAATGGCCGGCGCTGGGCGCACAGAAATGGCCGGCGCTGGGCACACAGAAATGGCCGGCGCTGGGAGCACAGAAATGGCCGGCGCTGGGCGCACAGAAATGGCCGGCGTTGGGAGCACAGAAATAGTCGGCGCTGGGAGCACAGAAATGGCCGGCGCTGGGAGCACAGAAATGGCCGGCGCTGGGAGCACAGAAATGGCCGCCGCTGGGCGCACAGAAATGGCCGGCGCTGGGAGCACAGAAATGGCCGGTGCTGGGAGCAGGGAAATGGCCGCCGCTGGGAGGACAGAAATGGTCGCTGCTGGGAGCAGAGAAATGGCCGCCACTGGGAGCACAGAAATGGCCGGCGCTGGGAGCACAGAAATGGCCGGTGCTGGGAGCAGGGAAATGGCCGCCGCTGGGAGGACAGAAATGGTCGCTGCTGGGAGCAGAGAAATGGCCGCCACTGGGTGCACAGAAATGGCCGGCGCTGGGAGCACGGAGTAAATGGGACGTACTGAAAAATAATGTATCTATGCGCCAAAAAAAGGAGAAAATGCATCAGAATCGCCGCTAAATTAAACTCGGCGTAAACCCAAAAAATCCGTGATTAGTATTAGCGCAGAATAAAGCTGCTGTGTATCAGCGCGGAAATGTGTGTGTGATCATTATATAGGTAATAACACGTATTATTCTCACAGTGCGGCTAATATACAGAATATTACACTGATCATTTATATTTACTAACACTAATTATACAGAATATTACACTGATCATTAATATTTACTAACACTAATTATACAGAATATTACACTGATCATTTATATTTACTAACACTAATTATACAGAATATTACACTGATCATTTATATTTACTAACACTAATTATACAGAATATTACACTGATCATTAATATTTACTAACACTAATTATACAGAATATTACACTGATCATTAATATTTACTAACATTAATTATACAGAATATTACACTGATCATTTATATTTACTAACACCAATTATACAGAATATTACACTGATCATTTATATTTACTAATACTAATTATACAGAATATTACACTGATCATTAATATTTATTAACACTAATTATACAGAATATTACACTGATCATTTATATTTACTAACGCTAATTATACAGAATATTACACCGATCATGTATATTTACTAACGCTAATTATACAGAATATTACACTGATCATTTATATTTACTAATGCTAATTATACAGAATATTACACTGATCATTTATATTTACTAACGCTAATTACACAGAATATTACACTGATCATTAATATTTACTAACGCTAATTACACAGAATATTACACTGATCATTTATATTTACTAACGCTAATTATACAGAATATTACACTGATCATTTATATTTACTAACGCTAATTATACAGAATATTACACTGATCATTTATATTTACTAACACTAATTATACAGAATATTACACTGATCATTTATATTTACTAACACTAATTATACAGAATATTACACTGATCATTAATATTTACTAACGCTAATTATACAGAATATTACACTGATCATTAATATTTACTAACGCTAATTATACAGAATATTACACTGATCATTTATATTTACTAACGCTAATTATACAGAATATTACACTGATCATTTATATTTACTAACGCTAATTATACAGAATATTACACTGATCATTTATATTTACTAACGCTAATTATACAGAATATTACACTGATCATTTATATTTACTAACGCTAATTATACAGAATATTACACTGATCATTTATATTTACTAACGCTAATTATACAGAATATTACACTGATCATTAATATTTACTAACGCTAATTATACAGAATATTACACTGATCATTAATATTTACTAACGCTAATTATACAGAATATTACACTGATCATTTATATTTACTAACGCTAATTATACAGAATATTACACTGATCATTAATATTTACTAACGCTAATTATACAGAATATTACACTGATCATTTATATTTACTAATACTAGCGTAGCCCCCTTTACCTTTGCCTAAAGGAAATGACGCAGACGACTACACACGCTGCTGTACCTGTATGCTCACAGGAAGCCTGCGCCTCCGCTTCTGGGAGCCTGGGGGATCTCAATCTGCTTGCGTGCAGCGCCTCCACCTATGAGAGATCCAACCAATACAACAGTAATAAGCAATAACACCACACAATGTATATAACTGATATTTACTATGCACAATACTAAACACATACTGTATAACACACAATACCAGGTAACAACTGTGTGGTGCAGTGACCCCAAACACTGAGTGGTTCCCCCAAAGTACTGAGGGTGCCTTGGTACCAATAATCCCTGGTGTCCGTCCCAGCAATCCCACCCCAATGTGAGGTAGCGCTACCCCCTGTGAATGTTGGTGCACGTTGGGTACCTGCCTGGGTACTCCGGTACCCAGGTGCTGCTTGCAGCCGTGTGTTGAGTCGGTCCCACGCCTCAGGGCCTCCAACAATCCCCTCACGCCTTAGCCGAGGAGTGGTCCGCGTCACGAGCTCCAGCTGGAGGAGTCCTCCCCTGAGCTGCCGTGTGCGGCCTGGTCCCAGGCCAAAACAGGAATTTTAGTGGGACTCTTCTTAAGCTCTGTGAAGGCTTTCTCACAGGCGGAAGTCCACTTGTCGCCGAACGGTGTTCACGGGGTTGCTGCTTTGTGCTTCGGATCTGCTGGATAGATTCTCAACAGGTTGTTGAGGACTTTGGCCTTGCTGGAGTATCCCTCGACAAATCTTTGGTAGTATTCGTAAAACCCTAGGAAGGATTGGAGCTCCATCACGTTCTCTGGTCTGGGCCAGTTCACTACTGCTTCGACCTAGTGGGGTTGGTAGCCACCCCATCGGCGAACACGATGTGGCCCAAATAAGTGATTGGAGTGCGGCAGAAGCGACATTTGTCCAGGGACAACTTTAGGCCCTCTTTTCCCAGTCTATCCAGGACCATCAGAAGGCGTTCTTCGTGCTCTTCTAACGTCCGTCCGAACACGATGATATCCTCCAGATAGACCAGACATTCCCGGGGATTCATGTGCCTGATGGTCCTTTCCATTAGTCTTTGGAAAGTTGCAGGTGCACCACAGATGCCTTGGGGGCATCTGGGTGAACTGGTAAAACCAGAGGGAGCAGACAAACGCTGTGTTCTCTTGGTCTTCGGGGCTCATGGGTACCTGGTAGTACCCAGACCTCAGGTCCAGAACGCTGAACCGGATAGGGCGCTGAGGATCTCTTCACTCCGCGGCAGGGTATATTGATCCAGGACCGTGCTGCGATTCAGGGTGCGGTAGTCCACACATAGGCGCACGGATCCGTTCTTTTTCCGCACTACCACAATAGGGGAGGCACAGGGGCTACGGGATTCAGTCACGATGCCCGCTGTCTCCATCTCTTTCAGGACGTCCCTCACGTCATCCACATCTCTGGGAGCTATGCATCTGGAACGCTCTTGGAATGGAGTGGCATCGTTCTGTTGGATCGTGTGTTGAGCACTCTTGCTGCAGCCCACATTCATTTCACTGGTGGAGAACACCACTTTGCGGTCAGCCAACTTGTCGCTGAGTCGCTTCTTCCATTCTGGTGGTAAGGACGATTCACCGAAGTCAAATTGTAATCCGGGAGGGGCTTCCTGGACCGTAGCCGCATTCACATGAGCTAGAGACTCTACTTGAACCACTGGGTATATTCGACCCAGCGCTTGACCGACATCAAGCCGTATAGGGTGAGGCGAGATGTTCTGTATGGTCACCTTGAACCGGCGAGGAAGTGAAAACTTCCACTCCTTCATTTCTGGCACCACCTTGAACCCTCTCTTGGCGTCCTCTTCGGGCGTGGTCGCTAGTGACTGCATAGGCAGATGCTTGAGCTGCAGATCGTAGAATGGCCGGTAGATGATGGTCACTTGAGTCCCAGGGTCCAGCAATGCGGAGGAGTAGATGCCCTCCACTAGTACTCGTACTATGGCATCCAATTGGAGCTCCATTTCGGGGCTAGGCGCAGGGGCACTATCCGAGGATGTGGATGGCTGTTCCACCGAATGCACGGTGAAGGCCATGGCTCCTGGGGTGGAAGTGTCTGACCCTCGGCCAGTCCCGGGCAAAGTGACCTTCTTTGTGGCAGTTAAGGCAGCGGTTGCTCGGGGTCGCATTGGAGCCAGGGTTAGGAGCCAAGCGAGGAGGTGTCTGGGGTGTCTGGCGAGGAGGTTCCTGGGGGCTCTTGTCTCGGCAGCGCCCCCGATAGCGAGCGCTGCAGCAGCCAGCGGGGACCAAGCCTTACACACCACGCATATTGTATGAAGTCTTCTTACACACCACACACATTGTATGAAGTCTTCTTACACACCACACACATTGTATGAAGTCTTCTTACACACCACACACATTGTATGAAGTCTTCTTACACACCACACACATTGTATGAAGTCTTCTTACACACCACGCACATTGTATGAAGTCTTTTTACACACCACACACATTGTATGAAGTCTTACACACCACACACATTGTATGAAGTCTTCTTACACACCACACACATTGTATGAAGTCTTACACACCACACACATTGTATGAAGTCTTCTTACACACCACACACATTGTATGAAGTCTTACACACCACACACATTGTATGAAGTCTTACACACCGCACACATTGTATGAAGTCTTACACACCACGCACATTGTATGAAGTCTTCTTACACACCACACACATTGTATGAAGTCTTCTTACACACCACACACATTGTATGAAGTCTTCTTACACACCACGCACGTTGTATGAAGTCTTCTTACACACCACGCACATTGTATGAAGTCTTCTTACACACCACACACATTGTATGAAGTCTTCTTACACACCACACACATTGTATGAAGTCTTCTTACACACCACACACATTGTATGAAGTCTTACACACCACACACATTGTATGAAGTCTTCTTACACACCACGCACATTATATGAAGTCTTCTTACACACCACGCACATTGTATGAAGTCTTCTTACACACCACGCACATTGTATGAAGTCTTACACACCACACACATTGTATGAAGTCTTCTTACACACCACGCACATTGTATGAAGTCTTACACACCACGCACATTGTATGAAGTCTTACACACCACGCACATTGTATGAAGTCTTCTTACACACCACGCACATTGTATGAAGTCTTGTTACACACCACACACATTGTATGAAGTCTTCTTACACACCACACACATTGTATGAAGTCTTCTTACACACCACGCACATTGTATGAAGTCTTCTTACACACCACACACATTGTATGAAGTCTTACACACCACGCACATTGTATGAAGTCTTCTTACACACCACACACATTGTATGAAGTCTTACACACCACGCACATTGTATGAGGTCTTCTTACACACCACAAACATTGTATGAAGTCTTACACACCGCACACATTGTATGAAGTCTTCTTACACACCACACACATTGTATGAAGTCTTCTTACACACCACACACATTGTATGAAGTCTTACACACCGCACACATTGTATGAAATCTTACACACCACACACATTGTATGAAGTCTTACACACCACACACATTATATGAAGTCTTACACACCACACACATTGTATGAAGTCTTACACACCACACACATTGTATGAAGTCTTACACACCGCACACATTGTATGAAGTCTTCTTACACACCGCACACATTGTATGAAGTCTTACACACCACGTACATTGTATGAAGTCTTCTTACACACCACACACATTGTATGAAGTCTTACACACCGCGCACATTGTATGAAGTCTTACACACCACGCACATTGTATGAAGTCTTACACACCACACACATTGTATGAAGTCTTCTTACACACCACACACATTGTATGAAGTCTTACACACCACACACATTGTATGAAGTCTTACACACCACACACATTGTATGAAGTCTTACACACCACACACATTGTATGAAGTCTTCTTACACACCACACACATTGTATGAAGTCTTCTTACACACCACACACATTGTATGAAGTCTTCTTACACACCACACACATTGTATGAAGTCTTCTTACACACCGCACACATTGTATGAAGTCTTACACACCACACACATTGTATGAAGTCTTCTTACACACCACGCACATTGTATGAAGTCTTCTTACACACCACACACATTGTATGAAGTCTTACACACCACGCACATTGTATGAAGTCTTCTTACACACCACACACATTGTATGAAGTCTTCTTACACACCACACACATTGTATGAAGTCTTACACACCGCGCACATTGTATGAAGTCTTACACACCACGCACATTGTATGAAGTCTTACACACCACACACATTGTATGAAGTCTTCTTACACACCACACACATTGTATGAAGTCTTACACACCACACACATTGTATGAAGTCTTACACACCACACACATTGTATGAAGTCTTACACACCACACACATTGTATGAAGTCTTCTTACACACCACACACATTGTATGAAGTCTTCTTACACACCACACACATTGTATGAAGTCTTCTTACACACCACACACATTGTATGAAGTCTTCTTACACACCGCACACATTGTATGAAGTCTTACACACCACACACATTGTATGAAGTCTTCTTACACACCACGCACATTGTATGAAGTCTTCTTACACACCACACACATTGTATGAAGTCTTACACACCACGCACATTGTATGAAGTCTTCTTACACACCACACACATTGTATGAAGTCTTCTTACACACCACACACATTGTATGAAGTCTTCTTACACACCACACACATTGTATGAAGTCTTCTTACACACCACACACATTGTATGAAGTCTTCTTACACACCACACACATTGTATGAAGTCTTCTTACACACCACGCACATTGTATGAAGTCTTACACACCACACACATTGTATGAAGTCTTCTTACACACCACACACATTGTATGAAGTCTTCTTACACACCACGCACATTGTATGAAGTCTTCTTACACACCACACACATTGTATGAAGTCTTCTTACACACCACACACATTGTATGAAGTCTTCTTACACACCACGCACATTGTATGAAGTCTTACACACCACACACATTGTATGAAGTCTTCTTACACACCACACACATTGTATGAAGTCTTCTTACACACCACGCACATTGTATGAAGTCTTCTTACACACCACGCACATTGTATGAAGTCTTACACACCACACACATTGTATGAAGTCTTACACACCACGCACATTGTATGAAGTCTTCTTACACACCACGCACATTGTATGAAGTCTTCTTACACACCACACACATTGTATGAAGTCTTACACACCACACACATTGTATGAAGTCTTCTTACACACCACACACATTGTATGAAGTCTTACACACCACACACATTGTATGAAGTCTTCTTACACACCACACACATTGTATGAAGTCTTCTTACACACCACACACATTGTATGAAGTCTTCTTACACACCACACACATTGTATGAAGTCTTCTTACACACCGCACACATTGTATGAAGTCTTACACACCGCACACATTGTATGAAGTCTTACACACCGCACACATTGTATGAAGTCTTACACACCACACACATTGTATGAAGTCTTACACACCACACACATTGTATGAAGTCTTCTTACACACCACACACATTGTATGAAGTCTTCTTACACACCGCACACATTGTATGAAGTCTTACACACCGCACACATTGTATGAAGTCTTACACACCACACACATTGTATGAAGTCTTCTTACACACCGCACACATTGTATGAAGTCTTACACACCACACACATTGTATGAAGTCTTACACACCACACACATTGTATGAAGTCTTCTTACACACCGCACACATTGTATGAAGTCTTACACACCGCACACATGGTATGAAGTCTTACACACCACACACATTGTATGAAGTCTTACACACCACACACATTGTATGAAGTCTTACACACCACACACATTGTATGAAGTCTTCTTACACACCACGCACATTGTATGAAGTCTTCTTACACACCACACACATTGTATGAAGTCTTCTTACACACCACACACATTGTATGAAGTCTTACACACCACACACATTGTATGAAGTCTTACACACCACACACATTGTATGAAGTCTTCTTACACACCACACACATTGTATGAAGTCTTACACACCACGCACATTGTATGAAGTCTTACACACCACACACATTGTATGAAGTCTTCTTACACACCACACACATTGTATGAAGTCTTACACACCACACACATTGTATGAAGTCTTACACACCACACACATTGTATGAAGTCTTCTTACACACCACACACATTGTATGAAGTCTTCTTACACACCACACACATTGTATGAAGTCTTACACACCACGCACATTGTATGAAGTCTTCTTACACACCACACACATTGTATGAAGTCTTCTTACACACCACGCACATTGTATGAAGTCTTACACACCACGCACATTGTATGAAGTCTTACACACCACGCACATTGTATGAAGTCTTCTTACACACCACGCACATTGTATGAAGTCTTCTTACACACCACACACATTGTATGAAGTCTTACACACCACGCACATTGTATGAAGTCTTCTTACACACCGCGCACATTGTATGAAGTCTTACACACCACACACATTGTATGAAGTCTTACACACCACACACATTGTATGAAGTCTTCTTACACACCACACACATTGTATGAAGTCTTACACACCACACACATTGTATGAAGTCTTCTTACACACCACACACATTGTATGAAGTCTTCTTACACACCACACACATTGTATGAAGTCTTCTTACACACCACGCACATTGTATGAAGTCTTCTTAATTAGTGTTAGTAAATATAAATGATCACTGTAATATTCTGTATAATTAGACACAGATACAATACATGGAGAGGAGGAGCCATTGGGAGAAGGGAATCCTGCCCCGCAGAGCTTACACTCTAATATACAGAGGGACACAGGTACAATACAGGGAGAGGAGGGACCATTGAGAGAAGGGAATCCTGCCCCGCAGAGCTTACACTCTAATATACAGAGGGACACAGATACATTACAGGGAGAGGAGGAGCGATTGGGAGGAGGGAATCCTGCCCCGCAGAGCTTACACTCTAATATACAGAGGGACACAGATACATTACAGGGAGAGGAGGAGCGATTGGGAGGAGGGAATCCTGCCCCGCAGAGCTTACACTCTAATATACAGAGGGACACAGATACAATACAGGGAGAGGAGGAGCCATTGGGAGAGGGGAATCCTGCCCCACAGAGCTTACACTCTAATATACAGAGGGACACAGATACAATACAGGGAGAGGGACCATTGGGAGAAGGGAATCCTGCCCCGCAGAGCTTACACTCTAATATACAGAGAGACACAGATACAATACAGGGAGAGGAGGGACCATTGGGAGAAGGGAATCCTGCCCCGCAGAGCTTACACTCTAATATACAGAGGGACACAGGTACAATACAGGGAGAGGAGGGACCATTGGGAGAAGGGAATCCTGCCCGGCAGAGCTTACACTCAATAATATGAATGCTGAAAAAGACCAACATTTGGTGAATAAGCGTGTGCTATCGTTGATACTAGCACGGCCTGGGTGCTCCGAGTGTGCGTTTGCACTTATGATTAGGGATATCTGTATGATGGATAGATAAGGCAGGAAAGATAAGAGGAAGAGGGGGAGTGGGACACGAATGGGACAATGGAAATAAGTCGGCTTTTTCTGCGCTTTGCTTCCGTAATAACGATGGTGTGAAAAAAACAAAGAGAATTCGCTTGTGAGAAGCCAGAGGCAGAGCGGGGTCATCTCACATATGGTGAGGGGAAACTGACCTGTCACCCTGCGGGGGGAGGGACAGACTCCATGTCCCATAGCTCCCTCCTATCTGTGTCACTGTGTCACCCTGCGGGGGGAGGGACAGACGCCGTGTCCCATAGCTCCCTCCTGTCTGTGTCACCCTGCGGGGGGAGGGACAGACTCCATGTCCCATAGCTCCCTCCTGCCTGTGTCACCCTGCGGTGGGAGGGACAGACTCCATGTCCCATAGCTCCCTCCTGTCTGTGTCACCCTGCGGGGGGAGGGACAGACTCCATGTCCCATAGCTCCCTCCTGTCTGTGTCACTGTGTCACCCTGCGGGGGGAGGGACAGACTCCATGTCCCATAGCTCCCTCCTGTCTGTGTCACTGTGTCACCCTGCGGGGGGAGGGACAGACTCCATGTGCCATAGCTCCCTCCTGTCTGTGTCACTGTGTCACCCTGCGGGGGGAGGGACAGACTCAGTGTCCCATAGATCTCTCCTGTCTGTGTCACTGTGTCACCCTGCGGGGGGAGGGACAGACTCCATGTCCCATAGCTCCCTCCTGTCTGTGTCACTGTGTCACCCTGCGGGGGGAGGGACAGACTCCGTGTCCCATAGCTCCCTCCTGTCTGTGTCACTGTGTCACCCTGCGGGGGGAGGGACAGACTCCGTGTCCCATAGCTTCCTCCTGTCTGTGTCACCCTGCGGGGGGAGGGACAGACTCCGTGCCCCATAGCTCCCTCCTGTCTGTGTCACTGTGTCACCCTGCGGGGGGAGGGACAGACTCCATGTCCCATAGCTCCCTCCTGTCTGTGTCACCCTGCGGGGGAGGGACAGACCCCTTGCCCCATAGCTCCCTCCTTCCTCTGTCACCCTGCCTCTCCGGGACCCTCTGGCAGCGAATGGGTGACTCTTCCCCTCCCTCCCGCTTTCACCATCTCTGTTCCAACTTCTCTCTTGCCAAAAAAACAGGGGAGCAGCTGATATTACTCTCACGGAGACATCTGTGATAGAACAGACGCTGGGGAACCGGGGATGGGGGGGGGGGGGGTGCTGGCATTCGTCCCTTCTTGGGGTGGTGGGGGGGTGGGGGACAGAGCAGGAGAAGGACCCCAGAGGTGTCAGCGAGGGAAGGAGGCCCCTTACAGGTCCTGTTCCCCCTATAACCAATTTCCCTTCGCTTTCCCCTCCCCCGAACCTCAGAGAAGCAGCCAGGTGAAATTTGTTGTGGGGCCTTTTTAAAGATGGCCGCCACTGGGATAAGTCAGGCCAGCTCTGAGAACTCTGCAGCGTCCTCACCTCGTTTAGGGCCGATCTCTTAACGAGCCCCCCCGAACAAGAGCAGCTCGTGAGGTGTTTTGTATGAGGTGGGGATAGGGGGGGGTGTTGCGCTTTTGTAGGGTCAAGGTTTTGGCGCCAGGGATGAAAACCTATTAAACCTCTTATACTGTGAGACAGACAGATTTCAGACAAGTGGTTAAAGAGCTGAGCGCTTTCTCTGTATCTGTTTGTATGATGGAGCCTCCACCTTATATCCCATTTATACAATAGGACTTTTATAGGGTCTGGGTGTCGGTGTATAGGGTGGAGGCTGTGTGGTATATCCCATTTATACAATAGGATTTTTATAGGGTCTGTGTCTCCGTTTGTAGGATAGAGAATCTCTGATCCATACAATAGGGCCTTGCTTCGGTTTGTGTTGCAGTTTTTCGTGGGGTTTCAGTTGTGTTTCTTCCCCGTCAGCAGAATGTTCAGAGTCTTGTTTTATTCGTTAGTCTTCCGCTAATGCGCTATCACCCCCTCTCTGTCTCACGCTCCTATACAGAGCGATATAAGCAGTTACAGGGATAACATGTTACAGAGGCAATAAGGCACTCAGGAGGCAGATTTCTGCAGTAACATGTTACAGGGGCAATAAAGCACTCAGGAGGCGGGTTACTGCAATAACATGTTACAGGGACAATAAGGCACTCAGGAGGCGGGTTACTGCAATAACATGTTACAGGGGCAATAAGGCACTCAGGAGGCGGGTTACTGCAGTAACATGTTACAGGGGCAATAAGGCACTCAGGAGGCGGGTTACTGCAATAACATGTTACAGGGGCAATAAGGCACTCAGGAGGCGGGTTACTGCAATAACATGTTACAGGGGCAATAAGGCACTCAGGAGCCGGGTTACTGCGATAACATGTTACAGGGGCAATGAGGCACTCAGGAGCCGGGTTACTGCGATAACATGTTACAGGGGCAATAAGGCACTCAGGAGGCGGGTTACTGGAATAACAAGTTACAGGGGCAATGAGGCACTCAGGAGGTGGGTTACTGCAATAACATGTTACAGGGGCAATAAGGCACTCAGGAGGCGGGTTACTGCAATAACATGTTACAGGGGCAATAAGGCACTCAGGGGGCGGGTTACTGCAATAACATGTTACAGGGGCAGTAAGGCACTCAGGAGGCGGGTTACTGCAATAACATGTTACAGGGACAATAAGGCACTCAGGAGGCGGGTTACTGCAATAACATGTTACAGGGACAATAAGGCACTCAGGAGGCGGGTTACTGCAATAACATGTTACAGGGGCAATAAGGCACTTAGGAGGCGGGTTACTGCGATAACATGTTACGGGGCAATAAGGCACTCAGGAGGCGGGTTACTGCGATAACATGTTACAGGGGCAATAAGGCACTCAGGAGGCAGGTTACTGCAATAACATGTTACAGGGGCAATAAGGCACTCAGGAGGCGGGTTACTGCAATAACATGTTACAGGGGCAATAAGGCACTCAGGAGGCGGGTTACTGCGATAACATGTTACAGGGGCAATAAGGCACTCAGGAGGCGGGTTACTGCGATAACATGTTACAGGGGCAATAAGGCACTCAGGAGGCGGGTTACTGCAATAACATGTTACAGGGGCAATAAGGCACTCAGGAGGCGGGTTACTGCAATAACATGTTACAGGGGCAATGAGGCACTCAGGAGGCGGGTTACTGCAATAACAAGTTACAGGGGCAATAAGGCACTCAGGAGGCGGGTTACTGCAATAACATGTTACAGGGGCAATAAGGCACTCAGGAGCCGGGTTACTGCAGTAACATGTTACAGGGGCAATAAGGCACTCAGGAGGCGGGTTACTGCAATAACGTTACAGGGGCAATAAGGCACTCAGGAGGCGGGTTGCTGCAATAACATGTTACAGGGGCAATAAGGCACTCAGGAGGCGGGTTACTGCGATAACATGTTACAGGGGCAATAAGGCACTCAGGAGCCGGGTTACTGCGATAACATGTTACAGGGGCAATGAGGCACTCAGGAGCCGGGTTACTGCGATAACATGTTACAGGGGCAATAAGGCACTCAGGAGGCGGGTTACTGCGATAACATGTTACAGGGGCAATAAGGCACTCAGGGGGCGGGTTACTGCAATAACATGTTACAGGGGCAATAAGGCACTCAGGAGGCGGGTTACTGCGATAACATGTTACAGGGGCAATAAGGCACTCAGGGGGCGGGTTACTGCAATAACATGTTACAGGGGCAATAAGGCACTCAGGAGGCGGGTTACTGCAATAACATGTTACAGGGACAATAAGGCACTCAGGAGGCGGGTTACTGCAATAACATGTTACAGGGGCAATAAGGCACTTAGGAGGCGGGTTACTGCGATAACATGTTACGGGGCAATAAGGCACTCAGGAGGCGGGTTACTGCGATAACATGTTACAGGGGCAATAAGGCACTCAGGAGGCGGGTTACTGCGATAACATGTTACAGGGGCAATAAGGCACTCAGGAGGCGGGTTACTGCGATAACATGTTACAGGGGCAATAAGGCACTCAGGAGGCGGGTTACTGCAATAACATGTTACAGGGGCAATAAGGCACTCAGGAGGCGGGTTACTGCAATAACATGTTACAGGGGCAATGAGGCACTCAGGAGGCGGGTTACTGCAATAACAAGTTACAGGGGCAATGAGGCACTCAGGAGGCGGGTTACTGCAATAACATGTTACAGGGGCAATAAGGCACTCAGGAGCCGGGTTACTGCAGTAACATGTTACAGGGGCAATAAGGCACTCAGGAGGCGGGTTACTGCAATAACGTTACAGGGGCAATAAGGCACTCAGGAGGCGGGTTGCTGCAATAACATGTTACAGGGGCAATAAGGCACTCAGGAGGCGGGTTACTGCAATAACATGTTACAGGGGCAATAAGGCACTCAGGAGCCGGGTTACTGCGATAACATGTTACAGGGGCAATAAGGCACTCAGGAGGCGGGTTACTGTAATAACAAGTTAAAGGGGCAATAAGGCACTCAGGAGCAGGGTTACTGCGATAACATGTTACGGGGCAATAAGGCACTCAGGAGGCGGGTTACTGCAATAACATGCTAGAGAATTTGGAATTACCCAGTATACCGAGGCTGCTAACAGGTAGTGCACACACTTTTTGGCAACTTGATTGAAGAGAGACCCAGCAATGATTAATGAAACAATAAGCCTCCGGTATTGAGAACAGGGAGTTGAAAAAGTCCATAGCCTGGACGAAACATGTTAGAGTGGTTGCCTGATGTTTGCTGCTAGCGATCAATAAAGTTTTTTTAGACATCCATGCGTTGGCTGCTGAAGTTGCTGTGAACCACGGACCATCCTACCCCCTTCTTACTGCAATAACATGTTACAGGGGCAATAAGGCACTCAGGAGGCGGGTTACTGCGATAACATGTTACAGGGGCAATAAGGCACTCAGGAGGCGGGTTACTGCGATAACATGTTACAGGGGCAATAAGGCACTCAGGAGCAGGGTTACTGCGATAACATGTTACGGGGCAATAAGGCACTCAGGAGGCGGGTTACTGCAGTAACATGTTACAGGGGCAATAAGGCACTCAGGAGGCAGGTTACTGCAATAACATGTTACAGGGGCAATAAGGCACTCAGGAGGCGGGTTACTGCAATAACATGTTACAGGGGCAATAAGGCACTCAGGAGGCGGGTTACTGCAATAACATGTTACAGGGGCAATAAGGCACTCAGGAGGCGGGTTACTGCAATAACATGTTACAGGGACAATAAGGCACTCAGGAGGCGGGTTACTGCGATAACATGTTACAGGGGCAATAAGGCACTCAGGAGGCGGGTTACTGCAATAACATGTTACAGGGGCAATAAGGCACTCAGGAGGCGGGTTACTGCAATAACATGTTACAGGGGCAATAAGGCACTCAGGAGGCGGGTTACTGCGATAACATGTTACAGGGACAATAAGGCACTCAGGAGCCGGGTTACTGCGATAACATGTTACAGGGGCAATAAGGCACTCAGGAGGCGGGTTACTGCGATAACATGTTATAGGGACAATAAGGCACTCAGGAGGCGGGTTACTGCGATAACATGTTACAGGGGCAATAAGGCACTCAGGAGGCGGGTTACTGCAATAACATGTTACAGGGGCAATAAGGCACTCAGGAGACGGGTTACTGCAATAACATGTTACAGGGACAATAAGGCACTCAGGAGTCGGGTTACTGCGATAACATGTTACAGGGACAATAAGGCACTCAGGAGGCGGGTTACTGCGATAACATGTTACAGGGGAAATAAGACACTCAGGAGGCGGGTTACTGCGATAACATGTTATAGGGACAATAAGGCACTCAGGAGGCGGGTTACTGCAATAACATGTTACTGGGGCAATAAGGCACTCAGGAGGCGGGTTACTGCGATAACATGTTACAGGTGCAATAAGGCACTCAGGAGGCGGGTTACTGCGATAACACGTTACAGGGGCAATAAGGCACTCAGGAGGCGGGTTACTGCGATAACATGTTACAGGGGCAATAAGGCACTCAGGAGGCGGGTTACTGCGATAACATGTTACAGGTGCAATAAGGCACTCAGGAGGCGGCTTACCGTGTGACGTGTGTTGGGTGGGTCACACGAGGACAGTCACCTACACCTGCGGATGACATTTGTCAGTGCTTTGTCCTCGGGTTAGTTTACCCTTGGTGTGTTTGCTCTGGCAGAGGGGAGGTATATGGAGGTAGGAGTTATACAGAGGTTTAGGGAGCTCAGCGCTCAGACAGAAGGATCATTGTCCTGCCCCCCCCCAGCAGTGTTTATTCCCATTAGTAACCCTTCCTGCCCCACCGACTCCTGTCTCTCTCTCTTTATAAGCTGCTCTATAACTTTCTCTTCCTGTCGCCCCGTCTCTTTCTCTCCCCCCTGCTATCTCTCTCCCTCTTCATTTTCTCTATCCCTCCCCTCTCTCCTCCTCTGCTATCTCTCTCCCGCTTCCTTTTCTCTATCCCTCCCCTCTCTCCTCCTCTGCTATCTCTCTCCCTCTTCCTTTTCTCTATCCCTCCCCTCTCTCCTCCTCTGCTATCTCTCTCCCTCTTTCCCTTTCTCTCCCCCTCTGCTATCTCTATCCCTCTTGCCTTTCTCTCCCCTCTGATTTCTGTCTCTCCCTTTTTCCTTGTCTCTCTCCCTCCCCTCTATCCCCCTCTACTCTCTCTCCCTCTTTCCTTTTCTCTCCCCTCCCCTATACCCCTCTTTCCCTTTCTCTCTATCCCCTCTACCCCCTTCTGCTATCTCTCTCTGCTTTTCTCTCTCCCTCTTTCCTTTTCGCTCTCCTATTCTTCCGTCTCTTTCCCTATCCTCTTCCTTCCCTTTCCCTATCCTCTTCCTTCCCTTTCCCTATCCTCTTCCGTCTCTCTTTCCCTATCCTCTTCCGTCTCTCTTTCCCTATCCTCTTCCGTCTTTTTCCCTATCCTCTTCCTTCCCTTTCCCTATCCTCTTCCTTCTCTCTTTCCCTATCCTCTTCCGTCTCTCTTTCCCTATCCTCTTCCTTCTCTTTCCCTATCCTCTTCCGTCTCTCTTGCCCTATCCTCTTCCTTCTCTCTTTCCCTATCCTCTTCCGTCTCTCTTTCCCTATTCTCTTCCTTCTCTCTTTCCCTATCCTCTTCCGTCTCTCTTTCCCTATCCTCTTCCTTCTCTCTTTCCCTATCCTCTTCCTTCTCTCTTTCCCTATCCTCTTCCGTCTCTTTCCCTATCCTCTTCCTTCTCTCTTTCCCTATCCTCTACCTTCTCTCTTTCCCTATCCTCTACCTTCTCTCTTTCCCTATCCTCTTCCGTCTCTTTCCCTATCCTCTTCCTTCTCTTTCCCTATCCTCTTCCGTCTCTCTTTCCCTATCCTCTTCCGTCTCTCTTTCCCTATCCTCTTCCTTCTCTTTCCCTATCCTCTTCCGTCTCTCTTCCCTATCCTCTTCCTTCTCTCTTTCCCTATCCTCTTCCGTCTCTCTTTCCCTATCCTCTTCCGTCTCTCTTTCCCTATCCTCTTCCGTCTCTCTTTCCCTATCCTCTTCCTTCTCTCTTTCCCTATCCTCTTCCGTCTCTTTCCCTATCCTCTTCCTTCTCTCCTTCCCTATCCTCTTCCTTCTCTCTTTCCCTATCCTCTTCCGTCTCTTTCCCTATCCTCTTCCGTCTCTCTTCCCCTATCCTCTTCCTTCTCTCTTTCCCTATCCTCTTCCTTCTCTCTTTCCCTATCCTCTTCCGTCTCTTTCCCTATCCTCTTCCGTCTCTCTTTCCCTATCCTCTTCCGTCTCTCTTTCCCTATCCTCTTCCTTCTCTCTTTCCCTATCCTCTTCCTTCTCTCTTTCCCTATCCTCTTTCTTCTCTCTTTCCCTATCCTCTTCCTTCTCTCTTTCCCTATCCTCTTCTTCCGTCTCTCTTTCCCTATCCTCTTCCTTCTCTCTTTCCCTATCCTCTTCCTTCTCTCTTTCCCTATCCTCTTCCTTCTCTCTTTCCCTATCCTCTTCCGTCTCTCTTTCCCTATCCTCTTCCGTCTCTCTTTCCCTATCCTCTTCCTTCTCTCTTTCCCTATCCTCTTCCGTCTCTTTTTCCCTATCCTCTTCCGTCTCTCTTTCCCTATCCTCTTCCTTCTCTCTTTCCCTATCCTCTTCCGTCTCTCTTTCCCTATCCTCTTCCTTCTCTCTTTCCCTATCCTCTTCCTTCTCTCTTTCCCTATCGTCTTCCTTCCCTTTCCCTATCCTCGTCCGTCTCTCTTTCCCTATCCTCTTCCTTCCCTTTCCCTATCCTCTTCCTTCTCTCTTTCCCTATCCTCTTCCTTCTCTCTTTCCCTATCCTCTTCCGTCTCTCTTTCCCTATCCTCTTCCTTCTCTCTTTCCCTATCCTCTTCCTTCTCTCTTTCCCTATCCTCTTCCGTCTCTTTCCCTATCCTCTTCCTTCTCTCTTTCCCTATCCTCTTCCTTCTCTCTTTCCCTATCCTCTTCCGTCTCTCTTTCCCTATCCTCTTCCTTCTCTCTTTCCCTATCCTCTTCCTTCCCTTTCCCTATCCTCTTCCGTCTCTTTCCCTATCCTCTTCCTTCTCTCTTTCCCTATCCTCTTCCGTCTCTTTCCCTATCCTCTTCCTTCTCTCTTTCCCTATCCTCTTCCTTCTCTCTTTCCCTGTCCTCTTCCGTCTCTTTCCCTATCCTCTTCCTTCTCTCTTTCCCTATCCTCTTCCGTCTCTCTTTCCCTATCCTCTTCCGTCTCTCTTTCCCTATCCTCTTCCTTCTCTCTTTCCTTATCCTCTTCCTTCTCTTTCCCTATCCTCTTCCTTCCCTTTCCCTATCCTCTTCCTTCTCTCTTTCCCTATCCTCTTCCTTCTCTCTTTCCCTATCCTCTTCCGTCTCTTTCCCTATCCTCTTCCTT
This sequence comes from Ascaphus truei, assembly GCF_040206685.1. NCBI lineage: Eukaryota > Metazoa > Chordata > Amphibia > Anura > Ascaphidae > Ascaphus > Ascaphus truei. The sequence goes on from NC_134502.1 coordinate 25,512,070, forward strand.
CTCTCTTTCCCTATCCTCTTCCGTCTCTTTCCCTATCCTCTTCCTTCTCTCTTTCCCTGTCCTCTTCCGTCTCTTTCCCTATCCTCTTCCTTCTCTCCTTCCCTATCCTCTTCCGTCTCTCTTTCCCTATCCTCTTCCTTCTCTCTTTCCCTGTCCTCTTCCGTCTCTCTTTCCCTATCCTCTTCCTTCTCTCTTTCCCTGTCCTCTTCCTTCTCTTTCCCTATCCTCTTCTTTCTCTTTCCCTATCCTCTTCCTTCCCTTTGCCTATCCTCTTCCTTCTCTCTTTCCCTATCCTCTTCCTTCCCTTTCCCTATCCTCTTCCTTCTCTCTTTCCCTATCCTCTTCCGTCTCTTTTTCCCTATCCTCTTCCGTCTCTCTTTCCCTATCTTCTTCTGTCTCTTTCCCTATCCTCTTCCTCTCTCTCTCCTTCCTCTGAATCTCTTCGCCTCTTTCTTCCTCTCTCTCTCTCTTTCATACTCTGCCTCTCTCTCTCTCTTCCTCTGTCTCTCTGTCTTTCTTCCTCTTTCTCTCTTTCTTTCTTCCCCTCTCGCTCTTTTTCCCCCTGGCTCTCTCTTCCTCTTTCTTCCGCTATCTCTTTCTCCTTCCTCTGTTTCTCTCTCTCTTCCTCTCTCTCTCTCTTTCTTCCTCTCTCTCTCTCACTCTCCTTCCTCTGCCTCTCTCTCTTCCTCAGTCCCTCTTTCTTCCCCTCTCTCTTCTTCTCGATTCCTTTGCTTCTCTCCCTTTCTCTCCCCCTCCCCCCTCTGCCTCTCTCTCTGTCTCTTTTCTGTAATTCTTCCGCTCTCTTACCTCTTTCTGCCTCTCTTGGTGTCTCCTAAAATAGTTTCATTCCAATAGAACTTTGTTAATAGTTGTTTTTTTTTAAAGCAGGAACGTGTGTAATGGGTTAAAAGGTCAGTCCCACGTAGGGGCAAAGTGACCTAATGACAGGGACGTGTTTAATGGGTTAAAGGGTCAGTCCCACGTAGGAGCAAAGTGACCTAATGACGGAACGTGTTTAATGGGTTAAAGGGTCAGTCCCACGTAGGGGCAAAGTGACTTAATGACAGGGGCGTGTGTAATGGGTTAAAGGGTCAGTCCCACGTAGGAGCAAAGTGACCTAATGTCAGGGACATGTTTAATGGGTTAAAGGGTCAGTCCCACGTAGGAGCACATGTTACAGGGACAATAAGGCACTCAGGAGGCGGGTTACTGCGATAACATGTTACAGGGGCAATAAGGCACTCAGGAGGCGGGTTACTGCAATAACATGTTACAGGGGCAATAAGGCACTCAGGAGGCGGGTTACTGCAATAACATGTTACAGGGGCAATAAGGCACTCAGGAGGCGGGTTACTGCAATAACATGTTACAGGGACAATAAGGCACTCAGGAGCCGGGTTACTGCGATAACATGTTACAGGGGCAATAAGGCACTCAGGAGACGGGTTACTGCGATAACATGTTACATCTTCCTTCCCTTTCCCTATCCTCTTCCTTCTCTCTTTCCCTATCCTCTTCCTTCTCTCTTTCCCTATCCTCTTCCGTCTCTCTTTCCCTATCCTCTTCCTTCTCTCTTTCCCTATCCTCTTCCTTCTCTCTTTCCCTATCCTCTTCCGTCTCTTTCCCTATCCTCTTCCTTCTCTCTTTCCCTATCCTCTTCCTTCTCTCTTTCCCTATCCTCTTCCGTCTCTCTTTCCCTATCCTCTTCCTTCTCTCTTTCCCTATCCTCTTCCTTCCCTTTCCCTATCCTCTTCCGTCTCTTTCCCTATCCTCTTCCTTCTCTCTTTCCCTATCCTCTTCCGTCTCTTTCCCTATCCTCTTCCTTCTCTCTTTCCCTATCCTCTTCCTTCTCTCTTTCCCTGTCCTCTTCCGTCTCTTTCCCTATCCTCTTCCTTCTCTCTTTCCCTATCCTCTTCCGTCTCTCTTTCCCTATCCTCTTCCGTCTCTCTTTCCCTATCCTCTTCCTTCTCTCTTTCCCTATCCTCTTCCTTCTCTCTTTCCCTATCCTCTTCCTTCCCTTTCCCTATCCTCTTCCTTCTCTCTTTCCCTATCCTCTTCCTTCTCTCTTTCCCTATCCTCTTCCGTCTCTTTCCCTATCCTCTTCCTTCTCTCTTTCCCTATCCTCTTCCGTCTCTTTCCCTATCCTCTTCCTTCTCTCTTTCCCTGTCCTCTTCCGTCTCTTTCCCTATCCTCTTCCTTCTCTCCTTCCCTATCCTCTTCCGTCTCTCTTTCCCTATCCTCTTCCTTCTCTCTTTCCCTGTCCTCTTCCGTCTCTCTTTCCCTATCCTCTTCCTTCTCTCTTTCCCTGTCCTCTTCCTTCTCTTTCCCTATCCTCTTCCTTCTCTTTCCCTATCCTCTTCCTTCCCTTTGCCTATCCTCTTCCTTCTCTCTTTCCCTATCCTCTTCCTTCCCTTTCCCTATCCTCTTCCTTCTCTCTTTCCCTATCCTCTTCCGTCTCTTTTTCCCTATCCTCTTCCGTCTCTCTTTCCCTATCTTCTTCTGTCTCTTTCCCTATCCTCTTCCTCTCTCTCTCCTTCCTCTGAATCTCTTCGCCTCTTTCTTCCTCTCTCTCTCTCTTTCATACTCTGCCTCTCTCTCTCTCTTCCTCTGTCTCTCTGTCTTTCTTCCTCTTTCTCTCTTTCTTTCTTCCCCTCTCGCTCTTTTTCCCCCTGGCTCTCTCTTCCTCTTTCTTCCGCTATCTCTTTCTCCTTCCTCTGTTTCTCTCTCTCTTCCTCTCTCTCTCTCTTTCTTCCTCTCTCTCTCTCACTCTCCTTCCTCTGCCTCTCTCTCTTCCTCAGTCCCTCTTTCTTCCCCTCTCTCTTCTTCTCGATTCCTTTGCTTCTCTCCCTTTCTCTCCCCCTCCCCCCTCTGCCTCTCTCTCTGTCTCTTTTCTGTAATTCTTCCGCTCTCTTACCTCTTTCTGCCTCTCTTGGTGTCTCCTAAAATAGTTTCATTCCAATAGAACTTTGTTAATAGTTGTTTTTTTTTAAAGCAGGAACGTGTGTAATGGGTTAAAAGGTCAGTCCCACGTAGGGGCAAAGTGACCTAATGACAGGGACGTGTTTAATGGGTTAAAGGGTCAGTCCCACGTAGGAGCAAAGTGACCTAATGACGGAACGTGTTTAATGGGTTAAAGGGTCAGTCCCACGTAGGGGCAAAGTGACTTAATGACAGGGGCGTGTGTAATGGGTTAAAGGGTCAGTCCCACGTAGGAGCAAAGTGACCTAATGTCAGGGACATGTTTAATGGGTTAAAGGGTCAGTCCCACGTAGGAGCACATGTTACAGGGACAATAAGGCACTCAGGAGGCGGGTTACTGCGATAACATGTTACAGGGGCAATAAGGCACTCAGGAGGCGGGTTACTGCAATAACATGTTACAGGGGCAATAAGGCACTCAGGAGGCGGGTTACTGCAATAACATGTTACAGGGGCAATAAGGCACTCAGGAGGCGGGTTACTGCAATTACATGTTACAGGGACAATAAGGCACTCAGGAGCCGGGTTACTGCGATAACATGTTACAGGGGCAATAAGGCACTCAGGAGGCGGGTTACTGCGATAACATGTTACATCTTCCTTCCCTTTCCCTATCCTCTTCCTTCTCTCTTTCCCTATCCTCTTCCTTCTCTCTTTCCCTATCCTCTTCCGTCTCTCTTTCCCTATCCTCTTCCTTCTCTCTTTCCCTATCCTCTTCCTTCTCTCTTTCCCTATCCTCTTCCGTCTCTTTCCCTATCCTCTTCCTTCTCTCTTTCCCTATCCTCTTCCTTCTCTCTTTCCCTATCCTCTTCCGTCTCTCTTTCCCTATCCTCTTCCTTCTCTCTTTCCCTATCCTCTTCCTTCCCTTTCCCTATCCTCTTCCGTCTCTTTCCCTATCCTCTTCCTTCTCTCTTTCCCTATCCTCTTCCGTCTCTTTCCCTATCCTCTTCCTTCTCTCTTTCCCTATCCTCTTCCTTCTCTCTTTCCCTGTCCTCTTCCGTCTCTTTCCCTATCCTCTTCCTTCTCTCTTTCCCTATCCTCTTCCGTCTCTCTTTCCCTATCCTCTTCCGTCTCTCTTTCCCTATCCTCTTCCTTCTCTCTTTCCCTATCCTCTTCCTTCTCTCTTTCCCTATCCTCTTCCTTCCCTTTCCCTATCCTCTTCCTTCTCTCTTTCCCTATCCTCTTCCTTCTCTCTTTCCCTATCCTCTTCCGTCTCTTTCCCTATCCTCTTCCTTCTCTCTTTCCCTATCCTCTTCCGTCTCTTTCCCTATCCTCTTCCTTCTCTCTTTCCCTGTCCTCTTCCGTCTCTTTCCCTATCCTCTTCCTTCTCTCCTTCCCTATCCTCTTCCGTCTCTCTTTCCCTATCCTCTTCCTTCTCTCTTTCCCTGTCCTCTTCCGTCTCTCTTTCCCTATCCTCTTCCTTCTCTCTTTCCCTGTCCTCTTCCTTCTCTTTCCCTATCCTCTTCCTTCTCTTTCCCTATCCTCTTCCTTCCCTTTGCCTATCCTCTTCCTTCTCTCTTTCCCTATCCTCTTCCTTCCCTTTCCCTATCCTCTTCCTTCTCTCTTTCCCTATCCTCTTCCGTCTCTTTTTCCCTATCCTCTTCCGTCTCTCTTTCCCTATCTTCTTCTGTCTCTTCTATCAAAGTGACCTAATGACAGGGACGTGTGTAATGGGTTAAAGGGTCAATCCAAGTAGGGGCAAAGTGACCTAATGACAGGGACGTGTTTAATGGGTTAAAGGGTCAGTCCCACTTAGGGGCAAAGTGACCTAATGACAGGGACGTGTTTAATGGGTTAAAGGGTCAGTCCCACGTAGGGGCAAAGTGACCTAATGACAGGGACTTGTTTAATGGGTTAAAGGGTCAGTCCCACGTAGGAGCAAAGTGACATAATGACGGAACGTGTTTAATGGGTTAAAGGGTCAGTCCCACGTAGGGGCAAAGTGACTTAATGACAGGGGCGTGTGTAATGGGTTAAAGGGTCAGTCCCACGTAGGAGCAAAGTGACCTAATGTCAGGGACATGTTTAATGGGTTAAAGGGTCAGTCCCACGTAGGAGCAAAGTGACCTAATGACAGGGACGTGTGTAATGGGTTAAAGGGTCAATCCAAGTAGGGGCAAAGTGACCTAATGACAGAGACGTGTTTAATGGGTTAAAGGGTCAGTCCCACTTAGGGGCAAAGTGACCTAATGACAGGGACGTGTTTAATGGGTTAAAGGGTCAGTCCCACGTAGGGGCAAAGTGACCTAATGACAGGGACTTGTTTAATGGGTTAAAGGGTCAGTCCCACGTAGGAGCAAAGTGACATAATGACGGAACGTGTTTAATGGGTTAAAGGGTCAGTCCCACGTAGGGGCAAAGTGACTTAATGACAGGGGCGTGTGTAATGGGTTAAAGGGTCAGTCCCACGTAGGAGCAAAGTGACCTAATGTCAGGGACATGTTTAATGGGTTAAAGGGTCAGTCCCACGTAGGAGCAAAGTGACCTAATGACAGGGACGTGTGTAATGGGTTAAAGGGTCAATCCAAGTAGGGGCAAAGTGACCTAATGACAGGGACGTGTTTAATGGGTTAAAGGGTCAGTCCCACTTAGGGGCAAAGTGACCTAATGACAGGGACGTGTTTAATGGGTTAAAGGGTCAGTCCCACGTAGGGGCAAAGTGACCTAATGACAGGGACTTGTTTAATGGGTTAAAGGGTCAGTCCCACGTAGGAGCAAAGTGACCTAATGACAGGGACGTGTTTAATGGGTTAAAGGGTCAGTCCCACGTAGGAGCAAAGTGACCTAATGACGGAACGTGTTTAATGGGTTAAAGGTTCAGTCCCACGTAGGGGCAAAGTGACCTAATGACAGGGACGTGTGTAATGGGTTAAAGGGTCAGTCCCACGTAGGAGCAAAGTGACCTAATGACAGCGACGTGTTTAATGGGTTAAAGGGTCAGTCCCACGTAGGGGCAAAGTGACCTAATGACAAGGACGTGTGTAATGGGTTAAAGGGTCAGTCCCACGTAGGAGCAAAGTGACCTAATGACAGTGACGTGTATAATGGGTTAAAGGGTCAGTCCCACGTAGGAGCAAAGTGACCTAATGACAGGGGCGTGTGTAATGGGTTAAAGGGTCAGTCCCACGTAGGGGGAAAAGTGACCTAATGACAGGGACGTGTGTAATGGGTTAAAGGGTCAGTCCCACGTAGGAGCAAAGTGACCTAATGACAGGGACGTGTTTAATGGGTTAAAGGGTCAGTCCCACGTAGGAGCAAAGTGACCTAATGTCAGGGACATGTTTAATGGGTTAAAGGGTCAGTCCCACGTAGGGGCAAAGTGACCTAATGACAGGGACGTGTGTAATGGGTTAAAGGGTCAGTCCCACGTAGGGGCAAAGTGACCTAATGACAGGGAAGTGAGTAATGGGTTAAAGGGTCAGTCCCACGTAGAGGCAAAGTGACCTAATGACAGGGACGTGTTTAATGGGCTTCCCCCCTTTTAACCTTAGTTCTCCCTCTCCCTCCTCACTCTCCCCGTCTCTCTCCCTTCCTCACTCTCCCTTCTCTCCCTCCTCACTCTCTTCTCTCTCTCCCCTCACTCCCCCTCGGTCTCTCACACATGCCCTTGTTATTGCTGTCACAACCTCACACTCTCTTTCCCTCCCCTAACTCTTCACTCGCCTTCCTTCATCCCTCCCCCTCACTCTCTGTCCATCCTCTCTCCCCATCACTCTCTTCTCCCTCCCCCCTCCACTGTCCCCTTTCTTCCTCATCACTCTCTCTCCTCACACTCTCCCCTGTCTCCTTACTGACTCCTCCCCTCTCTCCCTCCGCTTGCTCCTTCCTCACTCTCCCCGTCTCTCCCTTCCTCACTCTCTCCCTCTCTCCCTTCCTCACTCTCCCCGTCTCTCCCTCCTCACTCTCCCCTCTCTCCCTCCTCACTCTCCCCTCTCTCCCTCCTGCCTCTCCCCTCTCCCTCCTTACTCTCCCCTCTCTCCCTCCTCACTCAGCACACTCTCCCTCCTCATTCTCCCTCCTCACTCCCCTCACTATCCCTCCTCACTCACCTCACTCTCCCTCCTCATTCTCTTCACTCTCCCTCCTCATTCTCCTCACTCACCTCACTCTCCCTCCTCATTCTCCTCACTCTCCCTCCTCACTCACCTCACTCTCCCTCCTCATTCTCTTCACTCTCCCTCCTCATTCTCTCCTCACTCACCTCACTCTCCCTCCTCATTCTCCTCACTCTCCCTCCTCACTCACCTCACTCTCCCACCTCATTCTCTCTCCTCACTCACCTCACTCACCCTCCTCATTCTCCTCACTCTCCCTCCTCGTTCTCTCTCCTCACTCACATCACTCTCCCTCCTCATTCTCCTCACTCTCCCTCCTCATTCTCTCTCCTCACTCACCTCACTCCCCCTCCTCATTCTCCTCACTCTCCCTCCTCACTCACCTCACTCTCCCTCCTCACTCACCTCACTCTCCCTCCTCATTCTCTCTCCTCACTCATCTCACTCTCCCTCCTCACTCTCCCTCCTCATTCTCTCTCCTCACTCACCTCACTCTCCCTCCTCACTTTCCCTCCTCACTCACCTCACTCTCCTTCCTCACTCTCCCTCCTCATTCACCTCACTCTCCCTCCTCACTCTCCCTCCTCACTCACCTCACTCTCCCTCCTCACTCACCTGACTCTCCCTCCTCATTCTCTCTCCTCACTCACCTCACTCTCCCTCCTCACTCTCCCTCCTCACTCACCTCACTCTCCCTCCTCATTCTCCCTCCTCACTCACCTCACTCTCCCTCCTTATTCTCCCTCCTCATTCTCTCTCCTCACTCACCTCACTCCCCCTCCTTATTCTCCCTCCTCATTCTCTCTCCTCACTCACCTCACTCTCCCTCCTCACTCACCTCACTCTCCCTCCTCATTCTCCCTCCTCATTCTCCTCACTCTCCCTCCTCACTCTCTCTCCTCACTCTCTCCCTCCTCTCCCCCTCTCTCTCCCCCCCTCTCACACACACACACACACACACACACACACACACACACACACACGTGCCCCTGTTATTGCTGTCACAACCTCACAATAATTTTCTTGTTGACCCCTGACCTGCTCACACTAATCTGTGTCAACATGGCCTCAGGCTTATGTAGCCCCCCTCCCCTCTCTGCAGGTGGCAGCCCCCCTCCTCCCTCCCTTTCTCCTGCACACTCTCTATCCATCTCCTGCTCTCTCTCTCCTACACACACACTCTCCTGCTCTCTCTCTCCTACACACACTCTCTCCTGATCTCTCTCCTGCTCTCTCTCTCCTGCACACACTCTCTCCTGCTCTCTCTCTCCTACACACACTCTCTCCTGCACACACTCTCTCCTGATCTCTCTCTCCTGCTCTCTCTCTCTCTCCTACACACACTCTCTCTCCTGCACACACTCTCTCCTTGTCTCTCTCTCCTGCACACACTCTCTGCTGCACACTCTCTCCTACACACACTCTCTCCTGCTCTCTCTCTCCTACACACACACTCTCCTACACACACTCTCTCCTGCTCTCTCTCTCTCCTGCACACTCCTACACACACTCTCTCCTGCTCGCTCTCTCTCTCTCCTGCTCTCTCTCTCTCTCTCCTGCTCTCTCTCTCTCTTTCTCCTGCTCTATCTCTCTTTCTCCTGCACACACTCTCTATCCATCTCCTGCTCTCTCTCCTGCACACTCTCTCCTGCTCTCTCTCTCTCTCTCTCTCTCTCTCTCTCTCTCTCTCTCTCTCTCCTGCACTCTCTCTCCTACACTCTCTCTCCTACACATTCCCTCTCCTGCACACTCTCTCTCCTGCTCTCTCTCTCTCCCTCCTGCTCTCTCTTCTGCTCTCTCTCTCTCCTGCACTCTCTCCTACACATTCCCTCTCCTGCACACTCTCTCCTGCACACACTCTCCTGCACACACTCTCTCCTGCACACTCTCCTGCACACACTCTCCTGCACACTCTCTCCTGCACACACTCTCTCCTGCACACTCTCTCCTGCACACTCTCTCCTGCACACACTCTCCTGCACACACTCTCTCCTGCACACACACTCTCCTGCACACACTCTCTCCTGCTCACACTCTCTCCTGTACACTCTCTCCTGTACACTCTCTCCTGCACACACTCTCCTGCACACTCTCCTGCACACTCTCCTGCACACTCTCCTGCACACTCTCCTGCACACTCTCTCTCCTGCACACTCTCTCTCCTGCACACACTCTCTCCTGCACACTCTCTCTCCTGCACACTCTCTCCTACACACACTCTCTCCTGCACACACTCTCTCCTGCACACACTCTCTCCTGCACTCTCTCCTGCACACACTCTCTCCTGCTCTCCCTCTCCTGCTCTCTCTGCCGCACTCCTTTCTCTTTAACCCATTCACTTCTCGCGTATAATACAGGGAGAGGAGGAACCATTGGGAGATGTTAATTCTGCCCCGCAGAGCTTACACTCTAATATACAGAGGGACACAGGTACAATACAGGGAGAGGAGTGACCATTGGGAGGAGGGAATCCTGCCCCGCAGAGCTTACACTTTAATATACAGAGGGACACAGGTACAATACAGGGAGAGGAGGAACCATTGGGAGAAGGGAATCCTGCCCCGCAGAGCTCACACTCTAATATACAGAGGGACGCAGATACAATACAGGGAGAGGGGGAACCATTAGTAGACGTCTCGCGTGTGTGGTGGCGGGGGGAGGTGTTAATGGGCGCGCGCGTGGTGGTGACACAGTGAATGTAGACATCACTGTGGACGCCGGCAGAATAATTACCCTCCGGGCAGCTGTCAGATCACCAATACCACAATTACACAGGCGGCTTTACCAGAGACTTTAACCGCTCAACCGCTGGCCGCCTGCGAGTGTGATACGAGTGTGTCGCTCGGACAGTGCGTGAGGTTGTGAGAGTGAGTGTGTCATTTAAAGTTGTGTTAATGTGTGTGAATAATACTGTGTGCCTGTGTGTGTGTGAATAATACGGAGTCTGTGTGTGTGTGTGGGGGGGGGGGGGGGGGGGGGGGTTAGTGTATGTATTATATAGTTGTCTTAATGTGTGAGTGTGAATAATACTGAGTGTCTGTGTAATGTATAATTGTGGTAATGAGTGTGTTTGCAATGTATAGTTGTGTGTGTGGTGTTGTGAGTGTGTGGAATGTATAGTTGTGGTAATATGTGCGTGTATGGTGTTGTAAGTGTGTGGAATGTATAGTTGTGGTACTGTGTGTGTGCGTGTGTGTGGTGGCAATGTGTGTGTGTGAATAATGCTGTGTGTGTGGTGTGAGTGTGTGTAATGTATACAGTAGTTGTGTGTAATGTATAGCGGTGGCATGTGTGAATGTGTAATTCTAAGAGTGCATCTTTTAAAGTTGTGTTCGTGCGATTGTATTGCTGAGTGTGTATAATTGTAAATTAGTGTGTCATTTGTAGTGGTTGTGTGTGAGAGTGTATTTAACTGTGTGTGTGTGAGTTTTGAGTGGGGGTTTATGTATCATTGTGATTGTGTAGGTAAGTGTGTGTGTGTTTATATGTGTGTGTGTGTGTGTGTGTGTGTGTGTGTGTGTGTGTGTGTGTGTGTGTGTGTGTGTGTGTGTGTGTGTGTGTGTGTGTGTGTGTGTGTGTGTGCATATTCAGAACTTTTGGATCTAATCTTAGATTGTAAGCTCTTCAGGACAGGTTTATTTATGTGGGGGGCACGGTGTCAGGGGAAGGTATTAGGCGGGAGGAGGGGGATTACGGGAGGCTGTCTCTGACAGGCGGGGGGCGTGCGTTACATGAGAGTGGAGCTCGGGAAGGGAGAATTAGGGAGCTTGTTTATTTCATTATCGGACAAAACAACAATTTGATGATTCTCACCCAGTTATTAGTGACAGAGAGGATGCTGGGAGGGAAGTCTGGGTGCCGGGGTCTGCTGGGTTTGGGTGTGTGTGTGTGTGTGTATATGTGTATATGTGTGTATAAGTATGTATAAGTGTGTGTGTGTGTGTGTGTGTGTGTATATATATGTGTGTATAAGTGTGTGTGTGTGTGTGTGTGTGTATAAGTATGTATAACTTCGTGTGTGTGTATATAAGTATGTATAACTGTGTGTGTGTGTGTGTGTGTGTGTATATATAAGTGTGTGTGTGTGTGTATAAGTATGTATAAGCATGTGTGTGTATAAGTATGTGTGTGTATAAGTGTGTATGTGTGTGTGTATAAGTATGTATACGTGTGTATGTGTGTATGTGAGTATAAGTATGCATACGTGTGTGTATAAGTATGTATAAGTGTGTGTGTGTCAGTATAAGTGTGAGTATAAGTGTGTAACAGTATGTGTGTGTTGGTGTGTATAAGTATGTGTGTATGTGTGTATACACCCCGCAGGGTGACACAGTGACACAGACAGGAGGGAGCTATGGGACATGGAGTCTGTCCCTCCCCCCGCAGGGTGACACAGTGACACAGACAGGAGGGAGCTCTGGGACACGGAGTCTGTCCCTCCCCCCGCAGGGTGACACAGTGACACAGACAGGAGGGAGCTATGGGACACGGAGTCTGTCCCTCCCCCCGCAGGGTGACACAGTGACACAGACAGGAGGGAGCTATGGGACATGGAGTCTGTCCCTCCCCCCGCAGGGTGACACAGTGACACAGACAGGAGGCAGCTATGGGACACGGAGTCTGTCCCTCCCCCCCGCAGGGTGACACAGTGACACAGACAGGAGGGAGCTATGGGACATGGAGCCTGTCCCTCCCCCCGCAGGGTGACACAGTGACACAGACCGGAGGGAGCTATGGGACATGGAGTCTGTCCCTCCCCCCGCAGGGTGACACAGTGACACAGACAGGAGGGAGCTATGGGACATGGAGTCTGTTCCTCCCCCCGCAGGGTGACACAGTGACGCAGACAGGAGGGAGCTATGGGACATGGAGCCTGTCCCTCCCCCCGCAGGGTGACACAGTGACACAGACCGGAGGGAGCTATGGGACATGGAGTCTGTCCCTCCCCCCGCAGGGTGACACAGTGACACAGACAGGAGGGAGCTATGGGACATGGAGTCTGTTCCTCCCACCGCAGGGTGACACAGTGACACAGACAGGAGGGAGCTATGGGACATGGAGTCTGTCCCTCCCCCCGCAGGGTGACACAGTGACACAGACAGGAGGGAGCTATGGGACACACACACACACACACACACACACACATATATATATATATATATATATATATATATATATATATATATATATATATATATATATATACATCTACGTTAATCTACATAGCTACAATTGTGCACATTTTCATTGGAATTGAGCGAGAAATATATCAAATATGATGAAAAATTAAAGGTGTGTGTATGTGTATTTATGTATGTGTATTTATGTATGTGTATATGTATATATATATGAGTGTATAGAAATATATATATATATATATATATATATAGCAAATGGAAATATTACTGTGTGCTCATTCGCATGTCTTGGACAGGTTTCCACCCCGCCTTTCACCATTATCACCCATCACTTCCACTGCAGCAAGGGATTCTGGGAAATGACATGCAAATGAGCACACAGTGCCACTGTATATATAATGTATAACCCTGCTCACGTAATGTAACAATGTATTTGTAGCCATGTATCTGTCACCATAACTCTGTGCCCAGGACATACTTAAAAATGAGAGGTAACTCTCAATGTATTACTGCCTGGTAACATATTTGTTATATATATATTCAGGGAAATGACATGCAAATGAGCACACAGTGCCACCTTTTGCTTCAAAACCATATGACATGGTCCCCTATAAGCTTATGCTTGCTGCATTGCACAGCTTTTGAGCACAGCCTGGGTTAAGATGCATAGCCGGTAAACCTACCCACCGACAGCTGTTTCAACCTTAATGGGTCTCCTCAGTGTGAGGCTGGTTATACTGGCTTTGCAATTTGAAGCTTGGATAGGTATCCACCACACATTAGTTAAGGTATGTATATATAATATATATATATATATATTATATATATATATATATATACACAGTGTTCGACAAACCTATACATTTGCTCGCCCCGGGTGAGTGGATTTAACCCCCGGGCGAGTAAATATTGGCCCAAGCAGCACACGTTTGGTACTAGGTGGCGAGTAGATTTTTTAGTAATTTGTCAACCACTATATATATATATATCAAATAAAAAGATCACTTGTGAGCACATTCACATGTCTTAGGCAGGTCTACAACCCTGCCTTTCACCATTATCACCCGGCATACAGTGTTTCCACTGCAGCAAGGGATTCTGGGAAATGACATGCAAATGAGCACACAGTGTGTCACCTTTTGCCTGAAAACCCATTGTTACATGGAGCCCATATAAGCTATAGCTTTTTCACCCACCGTAACTTAAAACGTATATGTGCGTGTGTGCGTGTGTGTGTTAGTGCTCTGCCTCCCTCTAATGTCAGGAGATGGTACTGCACATAACTGGCCAGGAGGGCAGCCCTCAATCCCCCCCCCCCCCCAACAGGTCAGGATATCCCTGCTTCAGCACAGGTTTGCTCAATCAGTGGCTCAGTCAAAGACTGTACCACCAACTGTGCTAAAGCTGGGACTGATTAATCCACCTGTGCTGAAGCAGGGATTGATTGGGCCACCTGTGCTGAAGCTGGGATATCCTAAAAACCTGACCTGTTGAAGGGGGGGGGGGGATTTGAGGACTGGAGTTGAGCCCCCCTGTGTTAGAGAGTGGGGGGAGAAAGAGAGAGTTGTGTGTGTGTTTTAGAGCAGGGGGGGGGCGCGCAAAATTTTTTGCGGTGCCCCCCCCTCCTTAGACGCCACGGGGTTGGGACGTCACATGACCCGCGGCGTTGCCATGGTCACGCGTGCTGAAGCCGGCTGAACCTCGGTAAGTTGAGGTTGCAGAGGCCTTGGGGGGAGAGAGCGAGACATCTGCAACTGCCCGCACCCCCCCCCCCCCCCAAAAACAAAATCTCGCGCCCCCCGTCCCTGTTTGCGCACTACTGTGATAGAGCGTGGGAGTGGGGGGAGAAAGCGAGTGGGAGAGAGTAGTGTGTGTGTGTTAGAGAGTGGGAGTGGGGGGAGAAAGCGAGTGGGAGAGAGTAGTGTGTGTGTGTGTGTGTGTGTTAGAGAGTGGGAGTGGGGGGAGAAAGCGAGTGGGAGAGAGTAGTGTGTGTGTGTGTGTGTGTGTGTGTGTGTGTGTGTGTGTGTGTGTGTGTGTGTGTGTGTGTGTGTGTGTGTGTATTAGAGAGTGGGAGTGGGGGGAGAAAGCGAGTGGGAGAGAGTAGTGTGTGTGTGTTGGAGAAAGCGAGTGGGAGAGAGTTGTGTGTGTGTGTTAGAGAGTGGGAGCGGGGGGAGAAAGCGAGTGGGAGAGAGTAGTGTGTGTGTGTGTGTGTTAGAGAGTGGGAGTGGGGGGAGAAAGCGAGTGGGATAGAGTAGTGTGTGTGTGTGTGTGTGTGTTAGAGAGTGGGAGTGGGGGGAGAAAGCGAGTGGGAGAGAGTTGTGTGTGTGTGTGTGTGTGTGTTAGAGAGTGGGAGTGGGGGGAGAAAGCGAGTGGGAGAGAGTAGTGTGTGTGTGTGTGTGTGTGTGTGTGTGTGTGTGTGTGTGTGTGTGTGTGTGTGTGTGTGTGTGTGTGTGTGTGTGTTAGAGAGTGGGAGTGGGGGGAGAAAGCGAGTGGGAGAGAGTAGTGTGTGTGTGTGTGTGTGTGTGTGTGTGTGTGTGTGTGTGTGTGTGTGTGTGTGTTAGAGAGTGGGAGTGGGGGGAGAAAGCGAGTGGGAGAGAGGTGTGTGTGTGTGTGTGTGTGTGTGTGTGTGTGTGTGTGTGTGTGTGTGTGTGTGTGTGTGTGTGTGTGTGTTAGAGAGTGGGAGTGGGGGCAGAAAGCGAGTGGGAGAGTGTTGTGTGTGTGTGTGTGTGTGTGTGTATGTGTGTGTGTGTGTGTGTGTGTGTGTGTGTGTGTGTGTGTGTGTGTGTGTGTGTGTGTTAGAGAGCGGGAGTGGAGGGAGAAAGCGAGAGATGATGGGGGGGGGGAGAAGTGTGTGTGAGGAAATTTTGAGGAGTAGAGAACAGAATATAGTGACGAAGGAGGGAGGAGAGGAGAGGAATGAAATTAAGCCCCGTTCCTGACATAACCGGGAACCTCTCCACCTCTCTCGTTCCCTCCTTTCCTCTCCTGTTCCCTCCTTCTCTCTCTCGTTCCCTCCTTCCCTCTCCCGTTCCCTCCTTCCCTCTCCCGTTCCCTCCTTCCCTCTCTCGTTCCCTCCTTCCCTCTCCCGTTCCCTCCTTCCCTCTCCCGTTCCCTCCTTCCCTCTCCCGTTCCCTCCTTCCCTCACTCGTTCTCTCCTTCCCTCTCTCGTTCTCTCCTTCCCTCTCTCGTTCCCTCCTTCTCTCTCTCGTTCTCTCCTTCCCTCTCTCGTTCCCTTCTTCCCTCTCTCGTTCCCTTCTTCCCTCTCTCGTTCCCTCCTTCCCTTTCCTGTTCCCTCCTCCCCTCTCTTGTTCCCTCCTTCCCTCTCTCGTTCCCTCCTTCCCTCTCTCGTTCCCTCCTTCCCTCCCTCGTTCCCTCCTTCCCTCCCTCGTTCCCTCCCTCCTTCCCTCTCTCCTTCCCTCCTTCACTCTCTTGTTCCCTCCTTCCCTCTCTCATTCCCTCCTTCCCTCTCTCGTTCCCTCCTTCCCTCTCTCGTTCCCTCCTTCCCTCTCTCGTTCCCTCCTTCCCTCTCTCGTTCCCTCCTTCCCTCCCTCGTTCCCTCCTTCCCTCCCTCGTTCCCTCCCTCCTTCCCTCTCTCCTTCCCTCCTTCACTCTCTTGTTCCCTCCTTCCCTCTCTCATTCCCTCCTTCCCTCTCTCGTTCCCTCCTTCCCTCTCTCGTTCCCTCCTTCCCTCTCTCGTTCCCTCCTTCCCTCTCTCGTTCCCTCCTTCTCTCTCTCGTTCCCTCCTCTCTCTTTCTTTTCCTCCTTGCCTCTCTTTCCTTCCTGTCTCTCTCTTTCCCTCCTTCCCTCTCTCGTTCCCTCCTTCCCTGTCTCGTTCCCTCCTCCACTCTCTCTCGTTCCCTCCTCCACTCTCTCTCGTTCCCTCCTCCACTCTCTCTCGTTCCCTCCTCCACTCTCTCTCGTTCCCTCCTCCACTCTCTCGTTCCCTCCTCCACTCTCTCGTTCCCTCCTCCACTCTCTCTCGTGCTCTCCTCCACTCTCTCTCGTGCCCTCATCCTCTCCTCTTCCCTCTCCTCTCTCGTTCCCCCTCTGGGTCCCAGCCCGGGAATGGGTTAAACAGTTAGATGTCAGATCCTTGCCAAACAGATGCAGAACTGGATCAGCACCAACCCTGTACTTTCCAACCCCATTCCCTTCAACTCCAGAGAGGTCAGCTACTCAGTACCACTATACAGTGCGCGAGGGACACAGATACAATACAGGGAGAGGAGGGACCATTGGGAGAAGGGAATCCTGCCCCGCAGAGCTTACACTCTAATATACAGAGGGACACAGATACAATACAGGGAGAGGAGGAACCATTGGGAGAAGGGAATCCTGCCCCGCAGAGCTTACACTCTAATATACAGAGGGACACAGATACAATACAGGGAGAGGAGGGACCATTGGGAGAAGGGAATCCTGCCCCGCAGAGCTTACACTCTAATATACAGAGGGACACAGATACAATACAGGGAGAGGAGGGACCATTGGGAGAAGGGAGTCCTGCCCCGCAGAGCTTACACTCTAATATACAGAGGGGCACAGATACAATACAGGGAGAGGAGGAACCATTGGGAGAAGGGAATCCTGCCCCGCAGAGCTGACACTCTAATATACAGAGGGACACAGATACAATACAGGGAGAGGAGGGACCATTGGGAGAAGGGAATCCTGCCCCGCAGAGCTTACACTCTAATATACAGAGGGATACAGATACAATACAGGGAGAGGAGGGACCATTGGGAGGAGGGAATCTTGCCCCGCAGAGCTTACACTCTAATATACAGAGGGACACAGGTACAATACAGGGAGAGGAGGAACCATTGGGAGAAGGGAATCCTGCTCCGCAGAACTTACACTCTAATATACAGAGGGACACAGATACAATACAGGGAGAGGAGGAACCATTGGGAGAAGAGAATCCTGCCCCGCAGAGCTTACACTCTAATATACAGAGGGACACAGATACAATACAGGGAGAGGAGGAACCATTGGGAGAAGGGAATCCCGCCCCGCAGAGCTTACACTCTAATATACAGAGAGACACAGATACAATACAGGTAGAGGAGGGACCATTGGGAGAAGGGAATCCTTCCCCGCAGAGCTCACACTCTAATATACAGAGGGACACAGATACAATACAGGGAGAGGAGGGACCATTGGGAGATGGGAATCCTGCCCCGCAGAGCTTACACTCTAATATACAGAGGACACAGATACAATACAGGGAGAGGAGGGACCATTGGGAGAAGGGAATCCTGCCCCGCAGAGCTTACACTCTAATATACAGAGGGACACAGGCACAATACAGGGAGAGGAGGAACCATTGGGAGAAGGGAATCCTGCCCCGCAGAGCTTACACTCTAATATACAGAGGGATACAGATACAATACAGGGAGAGGAGGGAGCATTGGGAGAAGGGAATCCTGCCCCGCAGAGCTTACACTCTAATATACAGAGGGATACAGATACAATACAGGGAGAGGAGGGAGCATTGGGAGAAGGGAATCCTGCCCTGCAGAGCTGACACTCTAATATACAGAGGGACACAGATACAATACAGGGAGAGGAGGAACCATTGGGAGAAGAGAATCCTGCCCCGCAGAGCTTACACTCATATTTTTACTTTCTATTTCTTCACCATTCTCCCCTCTCTCTCCCTCCCCTTCCCCTCTCCTCACCCTCTCCTTCCCCCTCTATCTCTCCCTCTCCTTCCCCCCTCTCTCTCGTTCTCTCCCTCACCTTCCCCCACTCTCTCTTGTTCCCCCTCTCTCTCCCTCTCGTTCCCCCTCTCCCTCTCGTTCCCCCTATCCCTCTCCTTCCGCCTCTCTCCCTCCCTCTCTCCCTCTCCTTCCGCCTCTCTCCCTCCGTTTCTGACTCTCTCTCCTTACCCCTTTCTCTCTTTCTCTCTCTTTCTCTCCTTCCCCCTTTCCAGCCCATCTCACTCCCCCTCTCTCTCTCCCCCTCTCTCTCTCTCCTTTCATCCCTCCCTTCCCTCCTGACTCACTCCCTCTCCCTTCTCTCTCTCCCTTTCACCTCCTCCAGATAACAGTGCACTGGGCTGGCATCGTTGGCATCGATATTGGGGTAGTAGTGGGCAGTGGGCCCCAGCTGCAGTACAGATCTTCCCTGATGACAGGGGGCATCAGGTGCAGGGCACCTCCCATCTCACCATCCCATGCCAACTGGCATCTGCGGGCAGCCTCTATTTGCAATGCATTCTGGGCCCTGTAACCCTGATCTCCCTGGTTCTGTGTTTGCAATGCATTCTGGGCCCTGTAACCTTGATCTCCCTGGTTCTGTATTTGCAATGCATTCTGGGCTCTGTAACCCTGATCTCTCTCTGCTCCTGGATTTGCAATGCATTCTGGGCCCTGTAACCCTGATCTCTCTGGTTCTGTATTTGCAATGCATTATGGGCCCTGTAACCCTGATCTCTCTCTGGTTCTGTATTTGCAATGCATTCTGGGCCCTGTAACCCTGATCTCTCTCTGGTTCTGTATTTGCAATGCATTCTGGGCCCTGTAACCCTGACCTCTCTCTGGTTCTGTATTTGCAATGCATTCTGGGCCATGTAGTACCGTTCTCTCTCTTGCCAATTATGTGTGTGTGTGTGTGTGTGTGTGTGTGTGTGTGTGTGTGTGTGTGTGTGTGTGTGTGTGTGTGTGTGTGTGTGTGTGTGTGTGTGTGTGTGTGTGTGTGTGTGTGTGTGTGTGTGTGTGTGTGTGTGTGTGTGTGTGTGTGTGTGTGTGAACAACGGGGGAAAGAGTCCCTAAAGGAGCACTCAGGTTTACCAAAATGAAGCAAAAGTTTATTGAGTGTCACATAGAATGTAAAAAAACTGTGCAGAAAAAGCTTAAAGCATAGCAGAGACTCCCTGCACGTATGCGCAAGGGACCCAAGGATGCTAAAGCCAAATTGAATAGTAATAAACCAATTGGCATATATGAACACACGAAATAAGAGAACAAATACTCAAATGTAAATCCACATGTAAGAAAATAGCAGGACTGATATCCAAATGTACAAAACCAGAGAACAGCTCTAACCAGACAATGTTATATGACACTGCACAGCACAGCACAGCAATGGGAGGAAATGTAATAATAACGTACAGTACTTTACCAAAGTGCAATATAAGAGCAAGCTGGGATCCCTCCCCATTACCTTAAGTACCCCTTCCTTAACCCCCTCCCCTTGGCCTCACATCGCAGCACCTCGAAGAGAGGCGCCCCTCGGTGTTACGTCGTGGCACCCCCCTTCCTTACAAGTCCAGGGCTCTCTTATACGGTATATGAAGAATGAAAAAGTAGCTTAATAAAAAGGGAGGTGGGGAAGGCCCCGCTCACCAACTTCCATATGATCGAAACGACACGTGGTGCTATCGGGATATAGTGGACAAATGAGAGACAGAAAAAAGAATCCCTATAGATGCACACACTAATGTAAGACAGTCGAGATAATAACATGTTATTGATAATAGAAAACATACTGTTACTGATTTAAACCTTCATTATTGTTGAAGCCAAAGTTATAGCCAGGTATGGGCATCATCTACCCAATGTAGCAGACAATGACACACGGTCGGCATACTAGTCTGTGGTAGTATTAACCAGTTATGAACTATCTGTAGCAAGCGGTTTATTTTCTGCATGGTTGGAGTCCTCCAACCTACTTGCTCAGACCCTCTGGTTATTGAACATACACTCTTACGTATACTTGTGTCATACTTACAGTACTATTGATGTCAAATCATCGTACCACAGTATAGCTCAACCCCGTTATAGCGCGATCCGTTACAACGCGGATCCGCTTATAGCGTGATGTGAGCGTGGCTCCCAGTTTTCGTATTTATGAATACTTTACAACACGATTATTGGTGTCTTAAATACTTTGTTGTACAACGCATGCAATTGTACATTATTTCTAACGCGATCCGCTTATAACGCAAAGTTATTCCTTGGAACCCAAGCACAGCGTTATAAGGGGGTTGAGCTGGACCTTTTTTGGGCATAGGGTTACTCAGGAGGCATAGCACTTGCTCCAACTATCTCTCCATCATTGGATACTTCATCCATTGGATGTCTAAGGCCACCGGCATGGTCAGCGCTTAGCAGCGCTCCCGCGTGCCAGTGAGCCCCTGCAGCCGCAATGAGAGCGGCTTTAGCAGGGGCTCGCGCAGGCGTGCGGAAGCGTAGCCGACAAGAGAATTTTAGTTTTCGCGCGCAGGGCCGGTCACGTGAGCGGTTCGCCCCAATGAGGGCGAACCAGCTCCGTGACGTCACTGGCCCGCCCCCCCCCCCCCAGACACGCCCCCGGACGGTGCGCGTAGTAAGGCCAGGGAAAGCACCCGCTTTCCCGCAGCCTCCGCGCGCCTCCGCACGGGCTGAGTGTCTGTGGACTCAGCCTAAGATTAGCGCTACAGTTAGGTTATAACTAGTTTATGTTTTCTATTATCAATACAATGTTATTATTTTGACTGTCTTCCATTAGTGTGTGCATCTGTAGGGATCCTTTTTTCTGTCTCTCAAGAATTAGGAGTAATCTGAGTGGACAGGGAATGGAATAAAGAATGAAATGGACTATATCCTAGCTAACGAGGAACAAGTCCTGGAAGACTGCTCAGTCCGTAACCATTTCCAGTGGTCACTCGTTAAAAAAACAAAACAGCCACTTATCTAATACTACGGAACTGATTTATGAGAAAGAACCCATATAAGATTTCACATGTTTTGCCGTTTGAAGAACTTATGAAGATTGTAGTTGAAAGCGCAAAAAAAGCACTGGAGGTAACACCGCCAAGAAACCGGGGTGAGAATATATCTAAGGAGACGAGATATGAAGCAATCCCAGGACGCCAGAACAAGAAGGGGATACGCAGAGCTGCGCGAGACGATCCGCAAACAGATAACTGAAGGTGTAAGAATATGGGACGGTGATACGGTGAGGAGGACCATGGAAGATAAAAGCTTGAAGAAGACGAAGCAACGACTGGTGGTTGGGAAGAAGCAGAACATTGCACTCAAACAAGGCGATGGATCAACAACAAGAGGACCGTGTTGCTGCTCATAAAGAGAGCAGAGAGATGGTACGAGAACACGGATAGCACAAGGCATGGTCCAGCAGAGGACAAGCGAGAAGAAGCCACCAATGATTCACCGTGCGTCCTTCCAGAAGAAGTGGCAAGAACGTCCATGAAGAATGGGAAGGCTCCCGGGGAAGAGGGAATTACAACTGAGAAGGAGCGTCTCAGTGAGTAAAGACGCTGACTGGCACTGAGTTTGAAGCAGGGGAACCTGGTTCGATTCCCAGTGTCGGCTCCTTGTGACCTTGGGCAAGTCACTTTATCTCCCTGTGCCTCAGGCCTCAGGCACCAAAAACATAGATTGTAAGCTCTACGGGGCAGGGACCTGCGTCTGCAAAATGTCTCTGTAAAGCGCTACGTACAACTAGCAGCGCTATACAAGAACATGTTACTATTTTTATTATAACTCAAATCCTGAGAGAAGCCGGGGAAGAAGTAGAGAAAATCCCGGCAAATCTCTCCACGTGCGGCCTGAAGACCAGGAAAATGCCAGAGCAATGGTAGAATGCCAGAGGTATCCTCATCCACAAGGAAGGAGGCACAGACGTCCTCAGGAACTACAGACCCAGAAGCCCACTTACAAGGGTTTTACAAAGATACTCGCTAATTGGCTGGAACAGACTTCTTCCAGCCTAGAGGACGTGCAGGATTTCACAATAGATCACTTCCAAGTCGTACAAGAAGGGGCGTCCACGAGTCATGAATACCATCTCCCACTCAGTTTAGGATTCGTAGATTACCCAATAAAAGCATTTGATTCTGTCTACGCCCTTTGCC
The DNA here is from genome assembly GCF_040206685.1 of Ascaphus truei. Classification (NCBI taxonomy): domain Eukaryota; kingdom Metazoa; phylum Chordata; class Amphibia; order Anura; family Ascaphidae; genus Ascaphus; species Ascaphus truei. The sequence continues at coordinate 25,534,104 of NC_134502.1, forward strand.
AAGAAGCGTACATCGATATTATAAGGAACATTAACGAGAATCCCACATCAGCCGTTAGATTACATGAAGATACAAGCAAGATAAGGATCAGCGAGGGAGCGCGGCCGGGAGACACCGCGTCACCAGGATCAGCGAGGGAGTGCGGCCGGGAGACACCGCGTCACCAGGATCAGCGAGGGAGTGCGGCCGGGAGACACCGCGTCACCAGGATCAGCGTGGGAGTGCAGCCGGGAGACACCGTGTCACCAGGATCAGCGAGGGAGTGCGGCCGGGAGACACCGCGTCACCAGGATCAGCGAGGGAGTGCGGCGAGAGACACAGCGTCACCAGGATCAGCGAGGGAGTGCGGCCGGGAGACACCGCGTCACCAGGATCAGAGAGGGAGTGCGGCCGGGAGACACCGCATCACCAGGATCAGCGAGGGAGTGTGGCCGTATGACACTGGGTGACCAGGATCAGCGAGGGAGTGCGGCCGGGAGACACCACGTCACCAGGATCAGCGAGGGAGTGCAGCCGGGAGACACCGCGTCACCAGGATCAGCGAGGGAGTGCAGCCGGGAGACACCACGTCACCAGGATCAGCGAGGGAGTGCGGCCGGGAGACACTACGTCACCAGGATCAGCGAAGGCGTGCGGCCGGATACATCGCGTCACCGAAGCTTTTCCCAGCAACACCTGAAGAATTGTTCAAGACATTGAATTGAGAAGAAAAAGGAATCAAAATCAACGGTGAATACTTGTGTCCCCTACGATTTGCCGACAAGATTATTTTTGCCACAAGCCCAGAAAACCTTCAACAACAAATCGGAGAACTCGCCGAAGCAAAGTGAGGAAGTGGCCTCCATACGAGTCTCAACAAGACCAATGTGATGTTCAACACATGTGTCCCGTCTACAAAGACTGAAATAAATGGAATAGAACTAGAAGTGGAGGACTATGTCTACCTTGCCCGACAAGTAACAATGGATGGAACATTACGAATGAAATGAAGATGAGGTGGAACACATTTGGAAGAAGGAAGACAACGCATGCAAAGAAGTATGGAGAGATGCATGCCAAAAGCCTGTGACCTTAATCACATGGGGGAAGGCATTAAAATAGCAGTGGGCCGGACATATCGCAAGAAGAAATTACCATTGTTGGAACCCAACTGAATTCCAAGAGAGATTAAAAGACCAAGACGACGACCCAAAGTAAGATGGGAGGATGGGATGGGAACGTGTGTGGGAGCGACGTGGAGAAGAGAGGCTGTAACAGCAGGGCCTGGAAGATCACTGGGGAGGCTTCATCCAGTAGTGGGGAGACACGGGCTGGAGAGGATGGGATGAGGGAATGTGTGGGAGCGACGTGGAGAAGAGAGGCTGTAACCACAGGACCTGGGAGATCACTGGGGAGGCTTCATCCAGCAGTGGGGAGACACGGGCTGGAGAGGATGGGATGAGGGAATGTGTGGGAGCGACGTGGAGAAGAGAGGCTGTAACCGCAGGAACTGGGAGATCATTGGGGAGACACGGGCTGGAGAGGATGTACAGTATTTGTTTCTCTATAATGTACCAGCGTATGCTGTATCACTATATTTATATATATATATATATATATGTATGTAAAGAGATGAACACCAGGACACGATGAGTTGAGTGCATTGGTTGGGGAGATTGCACCAGCACTGGGGGGCTGGGGGTAGTGCTGTGTGCAGGCGGCAGATAAACCTGGGTGTCTATGACGACCAGCTGGAGCTTCTGATAAGGACGGGATCCTCACAGGCTCTGAAGACACGGGTGGGGGGGGGGGTGTAGTTTTGGAAAAGCAGAAAGAGAGGGGGGTGAGGCTGGCATAGGGACAGGGGGCGAGGGAGGGTAATATTGTACCTTCGGCATGCCAGGATTGTCTGGGTGTGAAACATTCTCCTGCTATTGCAGGAAAGGGGACAGTGACAGAGCAAAGTGACATTCATCAGGAACAGTGACTGGAAGGACATGCACTGCTGTAATGTTGAGGTCTTACTTAGGTCCTGTCTGTCCCGTTGTCACCTTGCATCTGGAGGGACATACTCCATGTCCCATAGCTCCCTCCTGTCTGTGTCACTGTGTCACCCTGCGGGGGGAGGGACATACTCCATGTCCCATAGCTCCCTCCTGTCTGTGTCACTGTGTCACCCTGCGGGGGGAGGGACAGACTCCGTGTCCCATAGCTCCCTCCTGTCTGTGTCACTGTGTCACCCTGCGGGGAGAGAGACAGACTCCATGTCCCATAGCTCCCTCCTGTCTGTGTCACTGTGTCACCCTGCGGGGGGAGGGACAGACTCCATGTCCCATAGCTCCCTTCTGTCTGTGTCACTGTGTCACCCTGCGGGGGGAGGGACAGACTCCATGTCCCATAGCTCCCTCCTGTCTGTGTCACTGTGTCACCCTGCGGGGGGAGGGACAGACTCCATGTCCTATAGCTCCCTCCTGTCTGTGTCACTGTGTCACCCTGCGGTGGGAGGGACTGACTCCATGTCCCATAGCTCCCTCCTGTCTGTGTCACTGTGTCACCCTGCGGGGGGAGGGACAGACTCCATGTCCCATAGCTCCCTCCTGTCTGTGTCACCCTGCGGGGGGAGAGACAGACTCCATGTCCCATAGCTCCCTCCTGTCTGTGTCACTGTGTCACCCTGCGGGGGAGGGACAGACTCCATGTCCCATAGCTCCCTCCTGTCTGTGTCACTGTGTCACCCTGTGGGGGGAGGGACAGACTCCATGTCCCATAGCTCCCTCCTGTCTGTGTCACTGTGTCACCCTGCGGGGGAAGGGACAGACTCCATGTCCCATAGCTCCCCTCTGTCTGTGTCACCTAGCTGTGGAGGAGACAGACTCCATCTCCGTACCTGTTGACATCCATGATTAAAAAAATTGTCTCGCCATATTAAGATTTTGATGACTTTATTTGCTGGATAGATACATATATTTGATGTCTATAGGCTCCCTTTAACCCTTACTATCTCATTTTTGAAGCTGCAACTCTTTACATTCCCCTCCTCCCCTCCCACCTCCTTCGGCTCAAATGGAGAACGGCAGCCAGCTCTAAAATGGCTGCCAAGTTTTAAAATGGCTGCCAGCAATTCACAACTGCTCTGTGAGATATTCAGCCACGTCTCTCCCTCTCTCTCCCCCTCCCACCCCCCGAAAAGAAAATAATAAGAAAAGGTGTTATAAACAGTTTAATGTACACTCAACCGTACAAAAAAAAGGAAACAGATAAACAAATTAGCGAGGTGAAAGGAAAACGTAGGGCGGGAATAATGTCGTCTTCCTGTGGAGTATTTTGGCGTCTTCGTGCGTTTTCGGGCCAGATGGGAAATATCGTCCTTTGTACCAAAGAAAACAGTTTCCAAAAAAACACTCGGCCTACGTTTAGTGGGCAGGAGAGCACGATATTCAATGAAAATAACATTCCACGCTCAGGTGTGAAACTGTAATGTTTCTGTTTATTAAAGACCCATAGCTCAACAGCACCAACAGGGCAGTTGTGTCGCCCTGCGGGGGGAGGGACAGACTCCATGTCCCATATCTGCCGTTTGTCTGTGTCACCCTGCGGGGGGAGGGACAGACTCCATGTCCCATAGCTCCCTCCTGTCTGTGTCACTGTGTCACCCTGCGGGGGGAGGGACAGACTCCATGTCCCATATCTGCCTCCTGTCTGTGTCACCCTGCGGGGGGAGGGACAGACTCCATGTCCCATATCTGCCGTTTGTCTGTGTCACCCTGCGGGGGGAGGGACAGACTCCATGTCCCATAGCTCCCTCCTGTCTGTGTCACTGTGTCACCCTGCGGGGGGAGGGACAGACTCCGTGTCCCATAGCTCCCTCCTGTCTTTGTCACCCTGCGGGGGGAGGGACAGACTCCGTGTCCCATAGCTCCCTACTGTCTGTGTCACTGTGTCACCCTGCGGGGTGGGGGGAGGGACAGACTCCGTGTCCCATAGCTCCCTCCTGTCTGTGTCACCCTGCGGGGGGGGGGGGGACAGACTCCGTGTCCCATAGCTCCCTCCTGTCTGTGTCACCCTGCGGGGGGAGGGACAGACACTCCTGTAATATAGCAGTGTATAATCGTTCCTGAGACACACAGGGTGGAAATGCATCTTGTGGTATCGGTGTAATGTATAACAACATTACTTGTGCTGAATACGATTTGTTTTAAGCTGTTCTTCTTTTCCCACAGATTCCGGACAGTCGGATAATTCAAATCAGCAGAATGAGGTGGATATAAAACCCCCTCCAAATGGTAAGTCACTGCTTCCCATTGCTACCCCTACTGCCCTATATAACTATTCCTATAACTCCTCCTCTTACTACATATAACCTCTCCCTATAACTCCTCCTATTACCCCATATAACTCCTCCTATTACTCCATATAACTCATCCCTATAACTCCTCATATTGCCCCATATAACCACTCCCTATAACTCCTCCTATTATTCCATATAACCCCTCCTTATAACTCCGCCTATTACTCCATATAACCTCTCCCTATAACTCCTCCTATTACCCCATATTATCTCTCCCTATAACTCCTCCTATTGCTGCATATAATCCCTCCCTATAACTCCTCCTATTACTCCATATAAACCCTCCCTATAACTCCTCCTATTACTCCATATAAACCCTCCCTATAACTCCTCCTATTATCCCCTATAACTCCTCCTATTACCCCATATAACCCCTCCCTATAACTCCTTCTATTACCCCATATAACCCCTCCCTATAACTCCTTCTATTACCCCATATAACCCATCCCTATAACTCCTGCTATTACTCCATATAACCCCTCCCTATAACTCCTATTGCCCCATATAATCCCTCCCTATAACTCCTTCTATTACCCCATATAACCCCTCCCTATAACTCCTCCTATCTCTCCATATAACCTCTCCCTATGACTCCTCCTATTACTCCATATAACCCCTCCCTATAACCCCTCCTATTACCCCATATAACCCCTCCCTATAACTCCTTCTATTACCCCATATAACCCCTCCCTATAACTCCTGCTATTGCCCCATATAACCGCTCCCTATAACTCCTCCTATTGCCCCATATAATCCCTCCCTATAACTCCTTCTATTACCCCATATAATCCCTCCTTATAACTCCTTCTATTACCCCATATAACCCCTCCCTATAACTCCTGCTATTGCCCCATATAACCGCTCCCTATAACTCCTCCTATTGCCCCATATAATCCCTCCCTATAACTCCTCCTATTGCCCATATTGCCCCCCTATAACACCTCCTATACTCCTATAAACACCTCCTTTACCTTACCTTAAACCTCTCCTATTACCCCATATAACCCCTCCCTATAACTCCACCTATTACCCCATATAACCCCTCCCTATAACTCCTTCTATTACCCCAAATAACTCCTCCCTATAACTCCTCCTATTACCACCATATAACCCCTCCTAGAACTCCTCCAATACCCCATATAACCCCTCCCTAACAACACCACTCTATACCCCAAATAACCCCACCCTATAACACCTCCTATTACTCCATATAACCCCTACCTAAACTCCTCCTATTACCCCATTTACACCCTCACCTATAACTCCTTCTATTACCCCATATAACCCCTCCTATAACTCCTATTGCCCCATATAATCCTCCCTATAACTCCTTCTATTACCCCATAAACCCCTCCCTATCAACTCCTCCTAACTCTCCATATAACCACTCCCTATGACTCCTCCTATTACCCCATATAACCCCCTCCTATTACCCCATATAACCCCTCCCTATAACTCCTTCTATTACCCCATCTAACCCCTCCCTATAACACCCTCTATTCCCCATATACAACTCCCTATAACTCCTCCTATTGCCCCATATAATCCCTCCCTATAACTCCTTCTATACACCATAAAACCCCTCCCAATAACTCCTTCATTACCCCATAAACCCCTCCCTATAACTCCTCCTATTACTCCATATAACCCCTCCCTATAACCTCTCCCAATCACCCCATATAACCCCACCTATAACCCCTCCTATACCCATAACCCCTCCCAAACCCCTTACCCCATACAACCCCTCCCAAACCCTCCTATACCACCAAATAACCCCTCCACACCCCTATACCCCATAACACCCCCCCTACACACCTCAAAACCCACAACCCCCCACCCTACAACACCACACCCCACACCCCCCCCAAACACCCCAATACCTCCATAATACCCCTACCATAACCCTCCTATACCCCACACCCACCCATACACCCACACCCACCCATATAACCCCCTTACCCTCTATACCCCATAAAACCCCCCCCCATACACCCACCTATTACCCCATTAACCCCCCTTAACCCCTCCTATTACCCCATATAACCCCACCCTAAACCCTCATACCACCATAAACCCTCCATAACTCCTCCTATTACCCACACACCCCCCCTATAACCCCTCCACTTACCCCATATAACCCCCTCCCTATAACACCTCCTATTACCCCATATAACACCCCTCCCTACAACCTCTCCTATACCCATATAACTCCCACCCTATAACTCCATCCTTACCCCATAAACCCCACCCTACAACACCCTCCTATTACACCCCATATAACTCCCTCCCTATAACTCCTCCTATTACCCCAAACAACCCCTCCCTACCTCCTCTACCCCATATAACACCCTCCCTATACTCCTCATTACCCCCATAACAACCCCTCCAACACAACCCCCCCCACACCCCAATACACCCCCCCCATAACACCACCTATACCCCACATAACCCCTCCCTATAACTCCTCCTATTACCCCATTAACCCTTCCCTATAACACCTCCTATAACCCCCATTAACCCACCCTATAACTCCTCCTATACCCCATATAACCCCTCCCTATAACTCCTCCTATACCCCAATAACCCCTCCCATAACTCCTCCAATTACCCCATATAACCCCTCCCGTATAACTCCTTCTATTACCCCATATAACCCTCTCCAATTACCCCATATAACCCCCTCCCTATAACTCCTCCTATTACCCCATATAACCCCTCCCTATAACTGCTTCTATTACCCCATATAACTCCTCCCAATAACTCCTCCTATTACCCCATATAACCCCTCCTATAACACCTCCTATTACCCCATATAACCCCTCCCTATAACTCCTTCTATTACCCCATAAACCCCTCCCTAAAACTCCTTCTATTACCCCATATACAACCCTCCATATAACACCTCCTATTACCCCATATAACCCCTCCCTATACCACCACCTATTACCCCATATAACCCCTCCCTATAACTCCTCCTATTGCCCCATATAACCCCTCCCTAAAACTCCTCCTATTACTCCATATAACCCCTCCCTATAACTCCTCCTATTACCCCATATAACCCCTCCCTATAACTCCTCTTATTGCCCCATATAACCCCTCTCTATAACTCCTCCTATTACTCCATGTAACCCCTCCCTATAACTCCTCCTATTACCCATATAACCCCTCCCTATAACTCCTCCTATTACCCCATATAACCCCTCCCTATAACTCCTCCTATTACCCCATAAACCCCTCCCTATAACTCCCCCTATTACCCCATATAACCCCTCCCTATAACTCCTCCTATTACCCCATATAACCGCTCCCTATAACTCCTCCTATTACCCCATATAACCCCTCCCTATAACTCCTTCTATTACCCCATATAACTCCTCCCTATAACTCCTCCTATTTGCCCCATATAACCTCTCCCTATAACCCCTCCTATTACCCCATATAACCCCTCCCTATAACTCCTCCTATTGCCCCATATAACCCCTCCCTAAAACTCCTCCTATTGCCCCATATAACCTCTCCCTATAACCCCTCCTATTACCCCATATAACCCCTCCCTATAACTCCTTCTATTACCCCATATAACCTCCCTATAACCCCTCCTATTACCCCATATAACCCCTCCCTATAACTCCTCCTATTACCCCATTTAACCCTCCCTATAACTCCTTCTATTACCCCATATAACCCCTCCCTATAACTCCTCCTATTACCCCATTTAACCCTCCCTATAACTCCTCCTATTACCCCATATAACCCCTCCCTATAACTCCTCCTATTACCCCCATATAACCCCTCCCTATAACTCCTCCTATTACCCCATATAACCCCTCCCTATAACTCCTTCTATTACCCCATATAACCCTTCCCTATAACCTCTCCTATTACCCCATATAACCCCTCCCTATAACTCCTCCTATTACCCCATATAACCCCTCCCTATAACTCTTCTATTACCCCATATAACTCCTCCCTATAACTCCTCCTATTACCCCATATAACCCCTCCCTATAACTCCTCCTATTACCCCATATAATCCCTCCCTATAACTCCTCCTATTACCCCATATAACCCCTCCCTATAACTCCTCCTATTACCCATATAACCGTCCCTATAACCCCTCCTATTGTCCATAAAACCCCTCCCTATAACTCCTCCTATTACCCCATATAACCTCTCCCCTATAACTCCTCCTATTACCCCATATAACCCCCTCCCTATAACTCCTCCTATTACCCCATATAACTCCTCCTATTACCCCATATAACTCCTCCTATTACCCCATATAACCCCTCCCTATAACTCCTCCTATTGCCCCATATAACCGTCCCTATAACTCCTCCTATTGCCCATATAACCCCTCCCTATAACTCCTCCTATTACCCATATAACCTATCCATATAACTCCTCCTATTACCCCATATAACCCCTCCCTATAACTCCTCCTATTACCCCATATAACTCCTCCTATTACCCCATATAACTCCTCCTATTACCCCATATAACCCCTCCCTATAACTCCTCCTATTGCCCCATATAACCGTCCCTATAACTCCTCCTATTGCCCATATAACCCCTCCCTATAACTCCTCCTATTACCCCATATAACCCCTCCCTATAACCCCTCCTATTGCCCATATAACCGCTCCCTGTACACCCCGCCCCCATCTCTCTGCAGGTCACTTGTCCTTCCAGGACTGCTTTGTAACCTCGGGCGTGTGGAATGTCACGGAGCTGGTCCGCGTGTCCCAGAGTGAGTCCATAGGATGGGGAGAGAAGAGTTGGGTACGGGGAGTGGGAGAGGGAGGTCGCCTGGGATGAGGGCGGGGCAAAGGAGTGACTGGCGTCTTGTATCTCCTAGCGCCCGTCGCCACAGCATCCGGTCCCAACTTCTCATTGGCCGATCTGGAGAGCCCGAGCTATTACAATATAAACCAGGTGACGCTTGGAAGACGGTCCCTTACATCCCCTCCTTCCAGCAGGTGAGAGACGCTCCCCAACTTCCAACGCCACCTTCTCCACAGTGACAGAGACAGGAGGGAGCTATGGGACATGGAGTCTGTCCCTCCCCCCGCAGGGTGACACAGTGACAGAGACAGGAGGGAGCTATGGGACATGGAGCCTGTCCCTCCCCCCGCAGGGTGACAGAGACAGGAGGGAGCTATGGGACATGGAGCCTGTCCCTCCCCCCGCAGGGTGACACAGTGACACAGACAGGAGGGAGCTATGGGACATGGAGTCTGTCCCTCCCCCCGCAGGGTGACACAGTGACACAGACAGGAGGGAGCTATGGGACATGGAATCTGTCCCTCCCACCTCAGGGTGACACAGGGACACAGACAGGAGGGAGCTATGGGACACGGAGTCTGTCCCTCCCCCCGCAGGGTGACACAGTGACACAGACAGGAGGGAGCTATGGACATGGAGTCTGTCCCTCCCCCCCTCAGGGGGACACAGACAGGAGGGAGCTATGGGACACGGAGTCTGTCCCTCCCCCCGCAGGGTGACACAGTGACACAGACAGGAGGGAGCTATGGGGCATGGAGTCTGTCCCTCCCCCCACACGGTGACACAGTGACACAGACAGAAGGGAGCTATGGGACATGGAATCTGTCCCTCCCACCTCAGGGTGACACAGGGACACAGACAGGAGGGAGCTATGGGACACGGAGTCTGTCCCTCCCCCCGCAGGGTGACACAGTGACACAGACA